>NW_010143864.1:0-9077 GCF_000699245.1 Pterocles gutturalis | reverse complement strand
CCAAGTCCTTCTCCCCAGGGCTGCTCTCGTCTATCAGCTGTTTCCACGCTGGTCTGCAGCTGCACTTTGCTCACCAAGGCAGAACACCAGTCCGCAGGAAGAGAGGCAGATCTGCGCACCGGGACAAGAGGCAAAGGTGTTCCACTGCTGGGAAGAGCCAAGTGAGTCGCAGACTGTTAGGAGTAACCCCATGACTCAAAAGGTCACAGTCTTTCCCAAACCATGCTGCTCTCAATTCTTCCCATGCCAGAAGCAGTCAACAATATTAAAAAGTTTCAAATGCCGTTATTTATTGTTGCTGGGAACCTCAGCCGGGGCCGTTCACACATTGTCACCAAAAACCCCTTGGAGCCACCAGCACACTGGCTCTGGACCTTGCAGGGAGAGAAGCTGCTAACACTTTAAAGAGTAATTTAATTCTATCTTTCATGCATTTAATATATTTCCTGAGCCCTCTAGTGGTGCTTGGCACAGTCTGTGCTTTAACAACCATCCAGAGCAGCAGTTTCGTGTAAAAATATCCACTGAGCCCGCAGCGTGGCCAAAGGATGCCCAGAGCCTGACGTATCCCACTGCATGGACCGATGCTTTGGTAGCCTGGGGTGAGCAACCTCAGCCCTCACAGCCCATCAGATCCAGGCACGAGATAAACTGCCCCGTCCAAGGAACAGTTTGCCTCCCTGATATTCCAGAAAGGGGCTTATCTACCTACCCCTGGATGCTGTGTCCCACCAGAAGCCTTCACAAGTGGAACAGTCAAAAAATCCCAGCTCCTACCTTGTCAACAGAGGAGGTGATGTTTTCATTGAGGATCTTGATGTGCTCCTTCTCCAGCATTTGCACCTTTGGGACCTCAGGGTCAACACCTGGGCTGAGAGGTGCCTTGATTCAGGGTGACTTCTTGGATGCCAGCGGGTGTGATGAAGGGGAGCTAGCATATAATTTTCCAACAAACAACCTGTTTTCACCAAAGAGGTTTGCCACACCACCTTAGGAGCTCTCAGCACCAAAGCTCCCTCCCAGCTGAGAACTTCCAACCTGCAGGAAACGCTTCTATTTCTAGAGAGACTTCTACTGCAAAGCCCCAGAGACCATTTCTTTCTCAGCCCAAAAGGTTTCAAGCAGGCTTGAATCACAATACCAGAGCTACCCTTACTTCAAATGGACAAGGCTGGGGCACAAAAAAGAGACCTTCTAACAGAGGATCAGGGTATTTCCTCTTCACATGTTTGCCGGGAACCGGGCTTGGGTGGGGAGGTGAAGAGCAGGCGATGCACGCCAGCTGAAGGGCTTGGTTCCTTGGCTGCCAGCCCAGCCTTTGCTCCAGCAGATTTCAGACACCTGTGGAGACACACACAAAAAAAATGAGATAACTTATTCTAGGGACTTGAGAGAGTGGTTTTGTGGGGGAGCAGGAAGGGAGGCTGGTCTGGGGAGCTCCAGGACCAGTCTGTCCCAGTCTGAGACAAGGACCAGTTCCTGTGTCAGTTGATTCTGGCCCCATATCACACCCTGTGAGGACCAGGCAAGGCAGAGGACCTGCAGCTCAGAGATCTGCGCCAAACACGGTCACTGGCAAACGCAACACACCACTTGTCCTTTCATCAGGCTGTCACTTGTGAGCAATGACTGCCCTGAGAATGGAGCTGGTCCTTCCTTTAGGCAGCGGTTATCTACACGATCTGAAATTCCCATCTCAGCCTGACCGATAATTTATGGGAAAGTCAATTTGTCATCGACCTGGAGGACGACGGCAGGTTCAGGTGTGTGTGACAGCGGGGCAGTGGCCCTTGCACGGGCTGCCAGCCCTCTAGTGGCATTTTGTGGCCGTGTCTATCCGATCTATCTTCACCAGGTCTGCCCAGCAAGCCCTGGTCCCCAGCCTGCAGGAGGTGTAGATTTGCTTCAGCCTGTGCTTCTAGTTAAGAGTGGATGTTGCCATGCCATTCTGTGCTGTGCCATGCCATCCCATGCCGTGCTGTGCCATGCCATCCCATGCCATGCTGTGCCGTGCCATGCCATGACATGCTGTGCCATGCCGTGCCATGCCGTGCTGTGCCATGACATGCTGTGCCATGCCGTGCCGTGCCATGCCATGCCATGCCATGCCATGCTGTGCCATGCTGTGCCGTGCCATGACATGCTGTGCCATGCCATGCTGTGCCATGACATGCTGTGCCATGACATGCTGTGCCATGCCGTGCTGTGCCATGCCATGCTGTGCCATGCTGTGCCGTGCCATGACATGCTGTGCCATGCCATGACATGCCATGCCGTGCCATGCCGTGCCGTGCCATGACATGCTGTGCCATGTCATGTAGACTTTCAGCTGGGCCTGATGGACACCAGCAATAGAGCTGGTTAGAAGATGTGGGTTCGTGAGTGGAGTCATGAGTGGGACGCTAAAGGGACATCAGCCCGTTCTTGGGGCAGAGCCAGTGAGTGTGGGAGCAAGATGAAGGGCAGAGCACCAGCTCCCGAGCCAGAGTGTGGGTGAGGAAGAAGAGGGGTTGCTGTCAGCTCCAGACACAGATGATGTGGTTGCCGTGGGTTCTGCAAATCCTGCTCTACTTGTCCCAGCTTTAGCTGAGAGAGCCCTGGATGAAACGGGGCCGGGAGGGAGCTGGAGCTGCACCACCTCCACTGGCAGCACTCAGCCAGGTCACTGGATGTGCAGGAGCAGATATTTTGTTCAGAGACACGTGTGATTTGCTTGCAGTTCATTGGACTCTCACAGAGGAACAGGACTGACATCAAAGAGGAAGAAAGGGCTGGGATGAAAGCGCTTGGCTGTTGGCACAATCTCTACAATCAAAGTTGAGGTGAATATTAACTTAGATGAAGGGCTCAAATTCTCCTGCAAAGCCCTGGATGATGCTCTGGGACACGCACTTCTTTGCACCGCAGTGAGCCAGGCTGCAAGATTCCCCCTGCCAGCACAAAACATCCCTGGAGACTGACAACAGAACCCGTTTCACTCTTTAAAGAGTGAAGCAAGAGCAGCCAGGATGGGAAGAGGCAAGGAAGGAGGTGTTTTAGCATCTAGAAGAAAAGACCAGGAGCACAGCTTGAAAAGCAAATGGAAGAGCTCCAGTTTGCTCCTTAACTGAGTTTCTTTGGTAGCCACGTGGCTTTAGGTACGTTTGTCAATGTGTTTGCTTACAGAAGGTTTTAGGTCTTCGACCGTTGAGTTTTAAAACTCCTTCCAAGCCCAGATACTTGGTGGTCGTTGCTGCTTTCATGGTGTGCTGATTTCAGTCTGTCCTGAGAAGGTCAGCAGGTTTTCTAAGGAGTATTTGAGCTGGTTTTGAACTTAGGTCGAGCTGGAGGCGAGTGAGCTGGGGATGTTGCTGTTCGAAGTGCAGACAAGGGACCAAAGGATGCTGATTTCCACATTTAACCTCCTGTAATGTCTCTGCACCTCAGCTCCATTGCCCTGAACATCTCATCCCTCAGGATCATGAAGGACTCCAGCTGCTCAGGAGATATGTGCCACGTCAATACGATATCGAGGATGCAGAGGCAGATTATCTCTCAGGAGACCATCATAGAACCATAGAATCATTAAGGTTGGAAAAGATGTTCCCTTCCTTTCAGCAAAATAGTGCCACCCATAAAAGCAAATATTTCCTGCTTACCAGCTGCTCGCTGTCATATCCACGACGAAGTGGATGAGTCTCCTCCATATTTGCACAGTGACCAACCCAAGGGAAGCAATCTTGGCAGCTTCTGAGGCCCTCCCATAATAAACATGATTAGTAACAATTAAAAACTCATTACAGTTTTAATTACAGCCAACATAATGCCACCTGGATTCATTCCCCAATAAGCTCATAAAATATTGCACCTTTTATATTTCTTTCCACGTTCTAATGCAAAGAATATTGCACCACTTGCACTCTGAACCGGGTCATATGATAAACGTCTGCCAGCTCTCCTGTCCTTCCAGCAGCTTCCTGCACATCGGGCTATCTTCACACGAGTCCTTATGTTCCTTCAGTGCTTGGGCCAAGCTCCCCTCCAGCTCCGCTGAGGGCTCTGCAGAGTCCATCCAGTTTGCTTCTGGCTTTGTTGAGGGTGAGATCTCCATTCTGTTCCACCTCGGCAATGCTTGCTGGAAGGAAGAGTGCTCTGAGTCCCACCAGCTTGGACCAAACGGTGTCCCCTGAGCTGCGGGGCACCTAGACACCAGTGGTCTTGCACTAAACCAGTTGGTGACTGGAGAGGCCAGCAGTCCCAGACTATCTCACAACCCCACATTACTCGGACTGAGTGATGGAGACTCGGTGGTAAACGCTGGGAGTAGGGCATTTGCCATCTCACTTTTAACTCCAATCTTTGCAAGCCAAAAGTGATCTGAAAATGCGGGCAGGTTCTCGTGAGCACCTAAGCAGAGCCCACAGGAGACTCCTGAGGACAGATATTGTATTAGCACAGACAGCACGTGTCCTTCTCTGTAGAAAACCAGAACTCACAAGCTAACAAAAAATGTATTTATTTTCTATATTTTATCCTCTATCCAAAACAGCAACAGTGCTGCCAAAAAATATTGAAGAGTTATCACGGCTTGCTCACACTGAGGCTGTTTCACAAGTGAATTCACTAATTTTAAGGAAAATAGGCCCCGTTGCTGCAAATATGGATCTACTTTTACGCTGGAGCTGGCAGCCAGCACAGCACCCCACGGAGCACAGGAAAGGGACCCCATCGCTGGGCTGTTACGATCTTTCATTCAAGCACGATGTACTTGAGCAATTAGCATTACTCCTTTTTTCATGAGCACAGCAGATGGGAAAGATAAACTCTGGCACCTCCATGTTGTAGCCTGGCCCCTCTCCAGGAAAAACTCAGGGAACTCATAAAAAGCCTGTGGCTTTCTGCAGGATGACACCTGCATGTTTGGCTTCCTGGGTTTCAACACGCTGGAGAACTTCACTCTCCCTGCCATCCTCCCAAGGAAGTCCCCAGGAATGCTCTAGGGCTTTGCAGCAGCTTTGTCTGTACCCATCCTTGGACTCTCCAGTGGGATGAGGAAGTAGGAGATGACTTCTTGGCTTCTCCCATCCCAAGCTATAAATTCTACAATCAGAAGTGTCGTTGTTTATTCAAACAAGAGAATAAGACATATTGCAGCTTGGTATAAACATCAGATTAAGAGGTCAGGTGTGTCAAATGAAAATACTTGGGGAAAAATAAGAAAAGCAGCATGAAAGTAACAGTAGTTCAAATGAGAACTACCATTTCTTCCTCATTTGTTTTGTTCGTTTAGATGGCAAGGACTCTGCAGTGCAGATCTTCTCCATTTCCGCACTTTTATCTGAACAACACCGTGGCTGCACGAGGATAATGCGCACACTACAGTCAGGGTTGATTCACCCACTGGTCAGGCTCTCACTCCTCCCAAAGCTGGAGAAGAATCCAGCCAAACATTAATCAAATTAATTTCGTTGGAATGGGATGTTATTCAGAGAGGGCTAATGACTAACCCGACTGGGCAAGCTGGAGTTATAATAGCAGGTTCCAGGCTGTGGCTCATACTTTCACGCTACTTTTCATCATGAGTAATTTGTGTCCACGTAGCATCTTCAGGCCTTCCCACCACCCATGTACGAGGTGCTGGTGCCCGTGCAAGAGCCCGGCTCATCAGATAGATGGTGCTGCTTGCCCTTGCACCAGCCACGGGTGGAGGACAACGATTCTTCATCGGTGCGTCAACTGCCCGCTGCAGAGCTGTCACTGGCGTCCTCCCCCATCGAGGCCTCCAGGGCGCCAGGGTGTGAGCTCCAGGCACCGTCAGGGCTGAGCCACTGCATGGTGGTGATGGGTTGTCTAAGCGTCCCCTTGGGATGACGGCTGTGCCAAGGACTGGTGCTAGCTGCCACCTCCTGATGGCTGTGTTCGAACTGCAACAGCCCAATGGCAGTGGTCAAACCACTCAAGTCCAACTGCCACATCCCAACTGTCATGTTCAAACTGCCACATCCCAATGGCCTTGTTCACCCCATTCGAACGGCTGTGTTCAATCTGCCAAGTCCAACTGCCACATCCCAATGGCCATGTTCCAAATGCCCAGTCCAAATGCCACAACTGCCCTGTTCACACTACCGTGTTCAAACCATCTCATCCAGATCATCACGGTCCAACTTCCACCATTCGTTGCCACATCCCAACCACAGTGTCCCTGCTGGTGGCCCTGTCTGCTTCGATCCCGAGGTGCCCATCAACCAAGGGCTGGACACCCATCCTGCTGCGCTTGGGACAAGCACAACCCCCTCACCTCCTGGCCACCAGGCTGACATTGCATGTTCCCTCCCTGTGCCTCACCCCTCACAGCCATGGCTCTCCCACCCTGCAGAAAGATGAGGAGCAAG
Source organism: Pterocles gutturalis (assembly GCF_000699245.1). Lineage (NCBI taxonomy): Eukaryota > Metazoa > Chordata > Aves > Pterocliformes > Pteroclidae > Pterocles > Pterocles gutturalis. The sequence goes on along the minus strand of NW_010143864.1, from coordinate 2,706 downwards.
ATGGCACCTCCTATGAGGAGAGAGAAGGGCCATCATCCTCCTCTTCACCTCAGCTGGGCGGTTCATGGTGCTCAGTGATTTGCACCAGAGAACAGCACCGTAGGCATTGCTGTTCCTAATGGCAAAGAACAAAGTGTGTTTTCCCTTCCCTGGGGACCAGTAAGTGACAAGATGACACACAGATATCTTTTCATCTGTCTGCAGTTTATTGGCAATGAAAGAACTTGGAGGAAAGAGATGCTGCTAGAAAGCAACCATGCAGTAGGGTTCACGCAACAGAAGGTTCGCAATAAGGCCATACAGACATCAGGTGTGAAGGAGAGGAGGGAAAGGAATCTATAAAATATTAAAGCTGCCAAATTACTCCACCAAGCGAAGGTGGACATCTCCAGAGTCCTGTTTCTCACTCCTAAATCTGACTGTGAGACATTATCGTGTTTCTTCTGCTTATGTGAATTCCTGATATAGCTGCAACAAGCATGTGGGTAACATGCAGGACACGCGGAAGGCGCAAGGGAAACACGGCCATTGAAAAAGAGACCTTAAAAAGTGAAAGGAAAGAGCAGTTTTATACACGCTCCTCCTCAGCCAGTGCAGCAGCCAGCGGTAGCAGCGAGAAAGATGCTCGGATGAGCTCTGCAGTCCCTGGTGCCCACGAGGGAGACCTTTCATCCCTGGTGGAGCTCAGAGAGGGGCCAGACCCTGCCAGCAGGACGGTGTTTCACTGCGGATCTCCCCGTGGGCAGGATGATTTCAGGAGGTTGTGACCTGTGAGGGAAACAGTTCATTTCTCTGCTGGATACCGGCTCAGGATGGAAGGGGCTGTGCTGCTGGCTGGAGAAGGGAAAAGATGCTTCTTTCCTTGGGGGGACTGAGGTCAGGGCTCAGTATTTTACACCTGAAGATTTGACCGTTGTGGTCGTGACACATCTCCGCACTGAGGAGGATCCACCGCCGGCAATGAAGCTGCCACCTCCAGAGCTGCACACTCTTCCACTTCCAGAAGAGAAGCCACCACTCAGTATTCCTCCTCCCACACCACAACTGCCTCCAACGATGCTTCCTCCTCCAACGGCACATACTCCTCCTCCTATGCCACCGCTGGGTCCAAAGCCACCAGCTCTGCCTCCAGAAACCGTGGTTCTGCCCACCACAGCTGCAAGAGAAAGACAGGATCAGTGTACATCAAGTGACAGCCCCTCATGAAACCCGGGGTCAAAGCCACCCTCCAGAGAAGACGATGGAGAGATACTTACAGACATTTACGTTGGACAGGTTATCTCCACAGAGCCTGTGTGGGGAAAGGAACACAAGTTGTAAATCTGATGTAATAGAAGGCAATAAAGCCCCATGCAATTTACCAAGTACTCCTTTTATTTCCTATTTCACTTAACATCAATTAAAACCACAGAAAAATATTCCCTGTGAGGACCTCATTTCTGTTTTGGGCTTTTTTCACTGTGACGGTGGTGAGGCAGTGGCCCAGGTTGCCCAGAGAAGCTGTGGATGCCCCATCCCTGGAGGGGTTCAAGGCCAGGCTGGATGAGGGTTTGGGCAACCTGGGCTAGTGGGAGGGGTCCCTGCCCGTGGCAGGGGGGTTGGAACTTGATGATCTTTAAGGTCCTTTCCAACCCAAACCATTCTGGGATTCTATGATTAAAAACTTGGGAAAAAAATGAAAGCAAATCAGATTCCAACATTAAATGGGTTGTGAGAGATGATTAAACCTCAGTCTGTCCCAAGGAGAGACAGTACCTCCATCGGGCCAAGATGACAGCAGGTCTCACCTGTTCTCCTCTCCCTCCAGAAGCTTCCTGTACATGGCAATCTCAACGTCCAGGGCAATCTTGATGTTCAGCAGCTCCTGGTACTCCTTCAGCAAGCGATCCTGTTCCTCCTTCAGCAAGCGAGCCAGCTCCTCCTTGTCTTTGCTCAAGGCACATTCCAGCTCTTCCAGTTTTCTCCTGGCATCCTTAAGGGCCAGCTCACCCCTCTCCTCAGCCTCAGCAATAGCTGACTGCAGCTGGCAGTTCTGAGAAAGGAAAAAAAAAAGCAGCTTCTCAGTCCCCTTCTGCACCCCCTCCACTGGAGCAGCCCTCAGGGCACCAACTGGATGGAAAAGAGGCAGGAACCATCAACGTCCTCCCAAGGACATGAGATTCAATGACCACATTTCCCTCACACTATCCTTTGCTCATCACCCAGCTCAGATGGAACCCAGCCTGATGCCGTCAAGGAAGGAGATGCCAGGGAAGCCCTACCTGCTTCTTCACGTTCTCAATCTCAGCCCGCAGCCTCTGGACGTTCCTGGTCAGCTCTTGGATCTCTATCTTGGTGTTGCGGAGGCTGTCCCCATGCCTTCCAGCTGTGCTCTGCAGCTCTTCATACTGCCGGCATGGAGACAAAGCAACCCATCAGTGCCAGAACCAACCCAGAAGAGGTGTCTCACTTTCATAAATTATTGCAAGCTCAGCTATCCCTAACATTCTGTAACTGCTTCCCAGCTCACCTGGCTCTGGTACCAAGCCTCAGCCTCCGCTCTGCTGCTCTGCGCAATCTGCTCGTACTGGCGCCTGACCTCCTCGATGATGCTGTCCAGGTCCAGGTGCCGGTTGTTGTCCATGGACACCACCACGGACAGGTCCCGGCTGATTGTCTGCATCTGAGCCAGTTCCTGCAACCAAGACATGAGTTAGCCCAACCATC
>NW_010143863.1:0-27257 GCF_000699245.1 Pterocles gutturalis | reverse complement strand
GGAACTAGTTCCCAGGTCTCTCTTTATCCTCCCTCCTCATGCCATTTCATTCAACCTCTGCATCCCTGCGATTCCTTTGCAGATGGAGCTCGATGGAGCAGCCCATTTACAGAGCCACAAATCAGCCCTTGTTTCAGAGCACTTACAAGCCCCGTTCATAGTGTAAGCAGAGTTTCCCTCTCTGCTCTTCTCCTCCAGCTTCCTCAGCAAAACCAGGAGGTCCGCAGGCATCTGCTCTAGAGAGCAGGCAATTAAACTTCAGTTAAAACGAACTATCCACTTGAAGGCAGGAGAAACCTCAGATTCTGTGATAAAAACAAGATTACAAACATGCCATTCATTAACTCTGCCCAGATTTTAACCTTGGTTGCTCTTGCTTAATTAAATAGCTTGTTAACCGCAATGTTAGACGTTCCCAAATATTTGTATATGGGATACCTTGCCTCCAGTGATGCAATGCATTTTTAGAAGCACTTCCATCTTCTCCTGAATTGAAGGAGAAGAATTTGCTTTCTCTGAAAGCAAAGAAACATAAAAAGTTTGGCCAGCTCCATGGAAAACACAGGAGTTTCTGATGTTTCTCGTTTCACAGTCAGCTTTATCTGTGAGTGATGAGCAAACTGTATGCTGGGCAAAACATCTATACAGACGTCTCTGCCAATATGAACAAACTTGTGAAAATGGGAAACCCACCAAAGATGACTTCTATGGAAGGATCAAAGCTCCATGTGGGTCTATAGCAGGGTCTGATTCATGGCCAGTTCCACCTGCCTCCCCCTCTCCTGACCCAGCTACAGTCCATTCCCCACCTCTCATCTTTGCAGCGAGACCACGGCCCCCTCCTGCTCCTTGGTCTCCCTCATGCTAACAGAGTCAAACATTGGAACCCCATTTGCTTTAAGGGATGGAAAAGCTTTATTCCTGATTCGTGGAAGTGCTCAAACATAATACTGTCCTGTGGGTCTGAGAAGAGCCCTAAACCTCCAGAGGGATATGGTGCTTGGGGACACGGTTTAGTGGGTTAGGTGGTGTTGGGTTGATGGTTGGACTTGATGATCCTTGAGGTCTTTTCCAACCTTAATGATTCTATGATTCCATGAGAGCAGAGGGAAGGCAGAGGGGTCCTGAAGACCCTCATGAGAGCCGATGCAAGTGTAGCTACTGTGCAGACTTTGGGGAAAGAGGGAGATTTGTGGTTACTACATCACTTTCCTGAAGTTCTGAAAAGGCAAATGAATTCACTCTGCCACTTCCTTACCTTGCAGCCCCTCATTTCTAGTAGCATACAATGTGGACCTGCAAGGCTTGCGTGGATCCTCTTGGAGGTACCAACTATAAATCAGTCAGATGCTTCCCAGTGCTTCACCTGGTAGAGAAAAGATCCCCTGAGAACAACGTGGTGTTGTACCCTGCACTAGCAGTGAGAACAGAAACTACTGAGTGACCAAGAAGGGTTCAAGGGAGATGTCTAGCTGAAGACCTCTGCTCACAAAAGCCAGGTTGGGACCCTTGTGCCGAGGGATGGCCTATGCTCCTCAGGAGCTGGGAAAATGTGGTGTGAGATCTCAGGTTGGGTTGCACAAGGAACAGTGATCAGACCCAGGTCAGCTGGGGAGAGCTGGACGTCATGAAGTGCTCTGCATTGGGTGCTGCAAGCTAAGGACCTGTCCCTATGGCTTTCCGTAGTCTTTCTTCAGCCCTTCCCAAGATCACAGAAGGGCCTGCCCAGTTCTGCCATCTCATCCCACTGCGCAGATGGAACATCACTGGACACCTTGACATCACCCCCACCCCCAGTTTTTGTGCAGCAGTGGCCTTGGTTGATCTCCTGTGGCACCATCACCATGCTTAGGGCAGAATTCAGGGGGCTTCCCTGTATGTGTGGGGCGAGGAAATGTAAGAACAGAATGCAAGGAAGCAGCAGGACACCTCCAGGTGTGGATGCAGTCACCTGCTTCTGACACACACCTTATTCCTGATTCTGAGAAGAGAGAAAACACTGGCATGATCCATGTGCTTACTGCAACACAGGGCAGCAAACGACAACCAGCTGATCCAGTTCGTCACTTTAGGCTCTCTCTACCCTCCAAGCTGTGGCTTGTTTGGGTCAGTGGGAGAGCCAGCTAACTTCAGGTCACTCTTTCTGCAAGGACAAAGGCAATCTGAAGGTCATCTAAATGCAGAAAGATTTGATTCCTTTAGCCCAGGTTTATTCATTCTTGATTTTGCTCAGCAGTAAGATGCAAGCGAAATGTGAGCACACATTCTTGAACAGCAGTTCGATGTGCTGCTTACAAGAAAGTTTGCAAACTGAACACTTTGCAATCCTATTGAAGGTGGATTTAAATTAGGGCCTTCAGCCAACTGCTCAGCAGGCACAGCCTTTGAATTAGAATTGTCATTACCAGATTGAGATAAAACTCAATTAAATTGACCATGTCTGCTTTTGTATATGCTACTGCTGTCTTTAGAAACCTGCATTGACATCGATACAAAATATTGCTCCTAAATGTCTTTAACATCAGAACTTCAAATGTAAATTCCCAGGCTGGTCTTGAAGTATTTCTAAGGTATTTCCTCCTGCACTAAAACAGGTGGTGCAAGCATTTTTGGTATACAGAGAAATGCCCCAATAAGCACTCACAGACTGGGAGGCACAGGAGTTAACTCCTGACCTGTTTTACAGCCTGGATTGCTCTAATACTTTGTGATAAAACATTGGGTTTGGTTCCTTTGTTTGTTTTGCCATGCCCAAGACAACAACATGGAGTTGCCAGATAGAGCATTGTGTCCTAGCATGTGGATGCAGAGTCTATTTATCTTCTGGTGAGACTTTGGGTGATGGATGCCCTCCAACCAGTGAGCTCATCTAGCATCTAGCACCTACCTCTGTGTGCTTCAGCTGGAGATCCGCTGCATGACGGGGTTCACTCCACCCCCGGTCAGAGGATGGTCTGTATCATGGACTTGCTCTTTCTCCTTTAATTCTCTGACAGCTGTAGCACTTTCTGAGTCCTGGGCAGGGTCCAAGACTCTACTGTGCTCAGTACCAAATTGGCAGAAAATCAAGTTAGGCCTTATCCCCGCACACGTGCAGAGAAGAGTGCCATAAGAAAGGCTGGATTACAGGTTTAGGGCTGGATTTCCAATACGGGTCAAAATACTGCAATATCCCAAAGGAGACTGTGGGGTGGCTGTCCTCAGATATTTGGGCTCCGCTTCATTTGGGGAACTCCCCCACTTGCATCAGTGTGTTTGCACAACTCCAGCTGTTGCCCACTGTCACCTTCCCCACCTTCTCCGTCACCAGGAGACACACAACTTCTACTTTCTGATTTCACCGTTCCCCCACCATAACGAGTGAGCCTAGGGAGTGAGATGGAGAGTGGACGCATTAACTCCCACTACTGCTGCTTGCTTCAAGATCTCCCAGACTCTGGCATTTTGCAAAAAAGACCCCCAACAAACCCACTCGGAACTCATTCTGAGGATTCTTTATTGCTTTCGCAATCTTACATTTTCAGTAGTTTCCCAAGAGCTTGTGAAAGAAACATGGGATCTGTTGATTAAACATCATCTTCAGGAATCGAGTAAATGCATGCTTGAAGACAAAGTCATGTTCGCTAGCTGTCTCCATCTCAATGCCCCTAGTCAAACAGTGGTCAGAAGAATCATGGGAAAGCAAACAGTGTTACTGAATGGTAGCAAGGGGAGCAGCAATACGAATGGCATGAGAGAGCTACTCGTGCCCTGCTCTGAAATGTAAGCCTAGACAACCAGTCAAATGGACTGCGCTTTCCCAGTTCTATCTCTGAGCAGAAGAGACAGAGTGACTGAAGCTTTTACCATACTGTCCGTCTGACTTTTGCCCAGGGAGATTTCTTCATTCCCTGAGCTTCTTTCACCTCACTCCACTCCAGCTTTGTGTCTGGAACCTCATCTTCAGGTTCGGGATCCTCGCGGACAGTCCCCTCCGGCAGTGCCACGAGGATGGGCAGAGGGCCCTGCTCCTCCCGGAACTCCACTACGTAGAGATTCTTCTGGTTCGCTAACTGTTGGTGAGTCTCCTGGGAGTAGAAAAGAGAAAAGACAATCAAAGCAATGATGCACAATGTCGGTTTTCTTCAGGTCTAACTCTACATGATATATGGGGTAGGGAAAAAAAAAAGTAATCTACTAATAAACAGTTTAAACTGTGTAAATGAAGTGACTCTTCAGGCTCATCCTCATGGGTTCCAAATGAACTAACTGCACAAGCAGCTGGAATTCACTTAACTAGACTGCAGATACCCTGGCATAACAATGTCATCCTAGAGGACCTTGCTTCTGGAAAGTATCTGGTCAGAAAAGGCACATCCTGCTAATAAGGATGCATGTTGGCGTATTAGTACCGTGCAGTAACGTTTTTATGTCTTTATATGGATATAAATTTTGCTTTGACAACAGTAAAGTGCTTATTACTGCCTCGACAGCCAATATTAGCTAATATAATCATACGAGTTTAACATTATTTTCAACTCTGCCTTTTCCTCACGTACCAGTTGTCTTGTTAACACTCAAAATTGGCAGAGTCAATGTCTAGTGGGAACAGGAAATTTTTCCCATTCAGAGCAAGAAATATATCAAGTGCACATATATATTTATATCAATAAATATATCAAGTGCACATCTCCCAAAGCAATAATCTACACAGCAGGACTTTCTACTACTCTTCTATTCATTCTGTGGAAGCCCTCTCAGAAACAATGCATCAAAAATATATGACAGACTTCCTCAAGTCTGATCTACCTCAGATACTGATGAGCGTCTGTAACTATCTCATTAGGCAAAGAGGACCATAGCCCCCTCCCAAGGCTAAACTGAGAAAGTTGGCTAGGACAGAGGGACAGATTTGACAACTATAGCTTTGCAGGGCTATACTGGGAATGTAAGCAGATAAATCCTGGCAGCTCCCAAGACTCTATGACCAAAGGAGATAACGAGGAATTTCCAAAGGATTGGCTCATCCTAAGGTTCAAAGGAAGTCAAATGAAATGCTGAATGTTTGATCCTTCCATCAACTACAGACTTTGTGAGCACTTTGACAAAATGACACCACCTCCCTGATTTATTTCAGAGATCTCCATTACACTAGCGATAGAAGCAGCTGTGGCGTTCAGTCCTTAGGCAATGAAAACTTAGAACACAGACAAAAAAGCAGCAGTAACCAAAGCTGGGCCACAACTTCCTCTGCCCATGATTTTTCAAATGTCACCAAAAATACCACAAATGAAAGCCCAGAAATTCAGATGTCCCCTGGAGGCACTTGGCTGTGGAACAGGCAGAGTTACATGCAGCTGTTTCTGACCGGACAGCTGCTGAAGAATCATTCACATGCTGATTTTGTTTGCTCTTTGGAAAATTAATTCATTTTAAGTCTAGAATATAAACCTTTGGACCACAAAGTACTATAAAGTCAATGCTGTTCCGTGCCCTGACCTAATGCATAGAACCACTGAGAGTGCAATCTACCTGTTCTGTCAAGCCTTTAAAGAGAGCTCTGGTAATGTTAATCAAGTTTTTGGATCCAGAAACCTTGGCGTACATGTCTTTAATGCCTATTAGTTTGCAGATGGTGATGATGGCTCGGTGGCAATGAAGACCATAACCTGGGGAAAAAAAAAATATAAATTAGCATTATGTGGTAATTTGTGAGCATACAACTTAGATGGGGAAGAAGAGAGAACTAAGACCTCTTCTTTAGTAATTTTTGTTACCTAGAATGTTAGAACACATTTTATCTTAAAAATGGTAAAACCATTCTGGGTAGTAAACCATTCTTCCCAGTCTTTGCAGCCATGCTAACGAAAAGACCATGAGTTTTTTTTAAACTAAATATACCTTACTTAACATATTGCAAAACCAAACAAAAACGTCACCACCTATAAACTCAAAACATAAAACCATAAAGAATGCAACCTGAAGAATTGGTTAATACCATAGGTTTGGGTAGTACTCCTTAGAAGCACTTTAGAAGAATCTTCCCCAAACACACCCCAAATGTTCACCAAACAAAAGGCAACTTGTTTCTCTAAATAACACTCTAGTACTTCCCACAAATAAAAATAATACTAAAAATTAGCAGAGAAGCAAGGCAACCAGTTTACTTGAAAGAGCATTAAAAAGAGGCCACTAGAGGGGCAGAGGATCTAAGGGTAACCGGATCCTGACCAAGACTCTCTCTTCTAAAAAGCAATACCTACATAGCTTCAAAACCGCTTCCTTTGCAATTTCAGGTGCCCAACTACTGAGCGACAGCTTCAGTAACTCCTAATGATGGGAAATCTGACTTTAAAGTCCTGGTTCATGGACATGACGGAGGGATTTAAACTGGTCTCCTATGGTAAACTTACTGCTCAAAAGAACTTGTACGCTCAAGCACTTTGGGCTTCCTTCCAGCAGGACCTTGCAGCAGAAGCAGTGGCAGTGGCTCTCATTCCCAGAGAGACTGCTGCTGGATGAGAAGCCTAGAGCGCCTTCCTAAAGCTGGGGATTGTGCTCGAGGCTCTATCAGACACAGGGCAGGCAGAGAAATTGGGGAGGGAAGGAAAAGGGAAGTCCAAGTAAGTCTGTGGGCAATAATGCTCCAACAGAAAAGCCTGGTCTGTGCAGAGCCGCTGGGAAAGAGGGTTTGGTGTCTCTTGCTGCTCAAGAGCCATTGGGTAGCCAAATAAAACCTACTACCTCTTTATTTATATCTTGGTAAGCAAAGCTTTGAGCAGTGAAAGTGGGACAAGCTTTCTGCAAACTGAGGAAAGCATCATTGGACCCATTTCTGCTAAATTCACACTTTGCAGTTGATCTCCGAAACGTGAACCTCTTACTTGCCTCCTGACTTAGCAACAGCAATTCCCAGCTTCACAGTCTACGCAAAATAGAACAACAGCCGCTAGCCACAAGTTATGCTTTTCCCCCGCCGGTTACAAAAGCTAGCACAATGCTATGCATTATCAAGAAAGCAAGACAGCACAGATCATCAAGGAACTGTGCAGAGACATCGTTTCCCTTCTCCTGGCCCAGCAACTGACATGAATTACACGATGTTATTACATTAGTGCACAATGTGAAGGAGGGAGGATGGAAATAAAGCAGGTAACAGACTACTTGGAGCTAAGGCTACACTGGAAAGACAGCAACATACTCTCTGTATTGCTAGAAAAAGCAATTATTTTAATCAAGCACAAAGAACAAATGAGCATCGCGAAACTCATTCCCCTTCAACTTACTGTTCAAAGCAATAAGATCATCAGAAATGTTTGTGTGTGTCTGTGGAAACCACAGGCCAAATTACAAAAGCTTGGAACTGTAACAAACTGAAATTTGTAGGTGAGTGGTGAGGAGAGACAAACATATTTCAAAATCCACAAACACAACAGAGGTCTGCATGTTGCCTGCATCCATCTCCATCACAGGGTGTTATATTAGCTCCAATGCATAATTATAGTCCATTAGCATTAATTGCAAATGGTTTCTTAGACTTGCCAGATTGTAATGAAGGAGTTATTTTTTTTGAGGAGTCTCATTTTGCTCTCTCGTTCCCCAGAGAGATTTGGTTCGTATGGCCTAGCTCTATTAATCTTTAAAAATTGCCTTGTGATAGTTCTAATGTTATCTTTCTTAAAAGATGAAAAGCCAGGTTATTGATTAGTCCACTCTATGGGACAGTCTTGCTTCTGAATAAATGAGGGGAAAAAAATCTATTCCAGTGCTGCATGTTTTATCGTGCCAATATGTCCCTTCTTTTAACCTATAATTGTAAAAGAAACTATAACCATAGAAAGCCATTTGTTCTGACATTTGAGAAAATACTGTTTTCTATGCTACAACAGAAAGTCAAGTTTTGGACAGAGTTATATGTGAACAACCTCTAAAAGGCTGCTTGTCAAAGTTTCATTTTTAGTGACTTAAAGCATTTAATTTCTGGTGGGTTTATTGTTGCTTTTGTCCCACTTGTCTAATATGTAATCTTGACGATATGATGGGGGTTTTCTCCACTTTGCAGGGATTAGGAATAAATTCAAGACAGGAATGTTTAAGTATAACGGTGATGTTACCTTTTCTACTAAAACATGAGGCTTTGCTGCGATCATTTGTTGAGATAGCTGCCTGAGTCCTATTGCCCAGGAACTGGAAATAACTGGGCAGCTGTCACTGGGCAAAGTGAGAGGCTTCAGGATACTGCTGTAATGCGACGAGCAAACAGAAGGAATCTTCTATACTTTTGAGAGAAGACAGTCTGTGTATGCCATGGTCTCATGTGAAACCTGTGAATAACTGTAATTTCTTATACCTATTAGTTACAGCTACAGGGTGTCAGTGCTGGGCTTCACAGCCACCTAAGTGTATTTGACAAGCTGTTTTGCATTTTCCCCTATTAATTCACATTAGGACCTAATTTATGCTGCCAAGAGATTTATCAATATGGCTCACAGAGTAGCCTCATGACTACTTTAATTGTAAAATCAAGTCAGAGAAGAAGACTAAGAGCTGTCCACACTCCAAAGGTAGCATACTCTGCACCACAGATCAGCAATACCCCTGGCAGTTTCCATCCAGCTGGCATGTGCTAGAAACAGGAGCCATCGGGAATGGTGGCAGACACGAGTCCAGAGCCTGCATCGAGTTACATCTTGTTCTGTAGTATATCCACAAGTCATTTAATTGTTCTAAGACAACATCAAACCTGTTTCAGGAAATGTACAATCTAGTTCAATCAGTTATAAACCAGAGAAAATATTCATCAAGTGGAAAAGTGTTGCCTGGTTTTTGGAGGATACTTTCATAGAAATGAATGTGTTGTGTAACCGAAAAGGCTAGCGAAGTGCTCAGACAAGGCACAGCACTGGCCAAAACTGGCAGCAACAAGCTCCAAAAGCTAAGGTGCTAATGTGACAGAACTGGACTTGTATTCTGACACAGTTCAGCATCATACTCTCACAAACAAACTAGGGAAATAAGAACCAGGCAAAATCATCATTCAAGGATGTATCCCCATTACCAGAAGTCTGCTGTCAGGCCAAGAGTGTTTTCCAGATAGGATCCTGCTGTGGGTTTGTTATGGCTTTAATACCTGCAAGTATCTTCATTAACGACTGGAACAGGGGAACAGAGACTGAAGAAAATGGGTTGAAGACATCATCTTGGGAAAGCTGCAAGCATACTAGACGTCATGAGAAGTCAATGTAGGTCTGACAAACTGGAGACAAAGTTTGAAACCAAAACACTGAAATTCAACAGAGACAGATGCAGAGTGCTTTGCCAAGAAATCAAAAGCACAAGTACAAACTAGAGGAGATTGACTGAACAGCCACAAAAAAAAGGATCTGGGGGTTATAATGCACCACAAAAAAACCCCCAGAGATCAACAGAGTTATCCTGCTGTAGCGCATCTGAAGCCTAGAACAAAATGCACACTATGTATGTTTTTCCAAGCGTTACCAATCAATGGTGTTTGCACGTGTTAAACGTTGCTCAATGGTGTTAACAGTTTTGAGAGGCCTATACCCCACCTGCAGCACGGACACGGGCAGAGTCCAGTAGAACGTCAAGTGCAACCTCTGGGGAAGCTGAAAAACGGAAGCTAGTGACTTCTAGCACCAAGAGGAGAGCTCCAGCTCCACCTAAAGGCTTGCTGCTATGAAATAGGTTCAGTGCCCTCAAGGCTGAAGAGAAGCCAGATGTGCTTTCAAGCAAAGCACCTGGGCCAACTGACCCTGAACAATGCAAGACCACTGGGAGGAAGCAGTGACTGACAGTAACGGGCAACTTCTTGCCACAGGGAAGAGGAACCCATCTGCTGACATCACCTGCCATCTAAAGAAGTTTGCTGCTTGCCACGGGCCTGGACCCTAGATGTTGTGGAGAGACTGCTGAAGCTTGTCTGACCCTCTATGACCCTTTGACTGTTCTTCCATGAGGGCACCAATGATACTGCCAGGAGCAAGCTGGAGAGAAGCAAAAGCAAGAGCTCTGGGGGCAATAGTCAGGGGCATGGGGGCCCAGGTAGTGTTCTTAACTCTGCTGAGAAAGGGAAAGGGTGTAAAGAGAAGGGTACTGCTAATGCAGGTCAACAACTGGTTGTGGAGTTTGTGTTGGCAACAGGGTTTTGGTTTCTATGACAACAGGACCTTGTTTGAGGATCAGTGTGTGCTTGGGAGAGATTGGATCCACCTTGCTAGGTGGGGGGATGGTATCTTTGCCAGTAGGATGGCTGACCTGATGAGGATGGCTTTAAACTAGGAACTACAGGGGAGGGAGACAGTTATCAGCAGCCCTCTGGGGGGCTGAAAGACAGGGTCGATGAACAAAGGGTCTGGAGTGGGTCACCTCCAGCATTTGCATGTAAGCAAGGAAGTATCTGCAAGGTACTTTTAATGGAAAAGTGCTTTCTAGGAAATCAGCATGCTAAGGTGCCTCTCTGAAGTGTCTGTGCACTAATGCATGCAGCATGGAGAATAAACACGGGGAATTATGAGAGCTGTGTGCAGTTGCAGGTCTACGGTCTTGTTGAAATCACAGAGACGTGGTAGATGGCTAGCATGAGTGGAGTGCTACAGTGGAAAGATACAGGCTCTTCAGCCAGGACAAGCTGGGAAGACGAGGTGGAGTTGCCCTTTATGTGAGAAAATAGCTAGGATGTGTAGAGATCTGCTCTGGGGATGGATGAGAGCTTATGGGTAAGGAATAAAAAGCAGACCAATATGGGTGACGTTGCAGGGCACATCTAAAGGAGAGCTGATCAGGAAGGACAAGTGGATAACAGACAGCTAGAAGGAGTCTTATGTTCACATGCCCTGGTCTTCATGGAGAACTTCAACCACCCCAACAGATGCTAGAGAAACAATACAGAAGGGCACACCCAAGCCAGGAGATACCTGGAGTGCACTGATGACAACTTCCTGGCTCAAGTGACAGAGAAGCCAACAATGAAAGGTGCTCTGCCAGACCTTGTACTCACAAACACGAAAGGGCTTTGTTAGGGATGTGAAGGTCGATGGCAGCCTTGGCTCTTCAAGGATATGTTTGGAAGAGTCCTGCAGAATTAGGCCCTGGTGGGAAGAAGAGCCCAAGAAAGCTGGTCATATTCAAGGATCACCTCCTCTATGCTCAGGAGTGGTCCATCCCAACAAGCAGGAAGCCAGGCAAAAATGCCAGGAGGCCTGCATGGACAAAAAAGATGCTCCTGGCAAAACTCAAACATGAGAAGAAGATGGAAGCAGCGATAGGTAACCTGAGAAGAATACCAAGACACTGTCTAGAGCACGCAGAGATGCAGTTAGGAAAGCCAAAGCCCAACTGAATCTGGTAAAGGATGTCAAAGGCTGTAAGAAAGGCTTATATAAGTTTTTGCTTACCTAAGTAGCAAAAGGAAAACTGTGGGCTTGTTGCTGAATGGGGTAGTGGACCTGGTAACACAGGACACGGAAAAGGCTGAGCTACTGGAGGACACGGGGAACTGACAGGCTCGTCAGATTCTCACAGAGAAACTGATGAAGTATGGTCTGGATGAGTGAGACAGTGAGGTGAATTGAAAACTGTCCAAACACCCAGGCCCAGAGGGTAGCGATCAGGGGCATGAACTCCAGAGGCCAGTAACTAGTGGTGTACCCCACGGGTCAATACTGGGCCCAATTGTGTTTAACATCTTCATTAATGCATCTGGATGGTGGGGCAGGGTGTACCCTCAGCATGTTTGCTGATGATACAAACCTGGGAGGAGTGGCTGACACACCCCAGGGCCATGTGGCCACCCAGAGGGACCTTGACAGGCTGGAGAAATGGGCTGACAGGAACCTCATGACACGCAAATTCATGAAGCGTTCCATATTTTTTAGGTGTTCAAGAAACATGTGGATGTGGTGCTTCGGGACATGGGTTAATGGGTTGGGTGGGGTTGGGATGATGGTTGGACTTGATGATCCTTGAGGTCTTTTCCAACCTTTATGATTCTATGATTCATGAAGTTCAACAAGGGGAAGTGCAAAGTCCCGCACCCAGGAGGAACTGTATGCACCAGTACATGCTGGAGGCTGAACGGCTGGAAAGCAGGGTGGCAGAAAAGGGCCTGGGGGATCCTGGTGGCCACCAAGTTGACCATGAGCCAGCAGTGCACCCTGGCAGCAAAAAAGCCCAACAGATCTTGGGCTGTGTTAGGAGGACTGTTGGCAGTGGGTTGAGGGAGGTGACGCTTCCCCTCTATGCTCAGCACTGGTGAGACACAGCTGGAGCGCTGTCTCCCGTTCCGGGCTCCCCAGTACAAGATAGACATGGACATACTGGAGAGAGTCCAGCAAAGGGCCATGAAGATGATTAAGGGACTAGAGCATTTCTTATATGAGGAAAGGCTGAGAGAGCTGGGACTGTTTAGCCTGGAGAATAGAAAGTCTGGGGGTATCTTATCAATATATATGAATATCTGAAGGAAGAGTGCAAAGAAGATGGAGCCACACTCTTCTCCACAGTGCCCAGTGACAGGACAAGAAGCAACAAGCACAAACTGAAACACAGGAGGTACCATCTGAACATTAGGAAACACTTTTTCACAATGAGGGTGACCAAACACGGGTTGCCCTTAGAGGCTGTGGAACCTCTGTCCTTGCAGATATTCAAAAGCTGTCTGGACATGGTCCTGGGCAGCTTGCCTTGTGTGACCCTGCTTGAGCAGACGGTTGGAGAAGACAAGCCCCAGAGGTCCCTTCCATCCTCAACCATTCTGTGATACGCAATTTTTACTGTGTAAGTTGAATGGAAAAACCTCTCTAGGCAGGGCAACAGTGGTATCTCAGCTACAAAAGGATCCCTCCTGGGAAAGAGAAAAGGTAGTGGAGGGGCAGCTTGTTTCTCAAAACTAATTAAAAAATGGAAATAAATTAAGACAACAGTCTGGTAAGGTAAGGTGACCCTGATCTTGCTTCTGAGGTTCATGAATGCAACATGTCAGATGAGGTGGGAAGGTATATCTTATTCTGTGTTCCACTACAAGAAAGTAACAACATCTAATGCAAACCTTCCTTTACATTTAACAGTAATAGCATTATTTGTTTACACACATATGGTTAAATGTATAGTTTAGTTGTGCTGCTCCTTCTCCATGCATGTTTTTGCTTCACTATATTGAAGACTGAAGTTTAAGTGGTTATTTTAAAAATTATAGCCCAAATTACTTAATTTACCACCTTGAGAGCTCCTTAAATGCAGAAAAACTGCAGAAACGTGAATTATAAGACAGTCAGACTCCATACCTGTTAACTTGTAAAGATTTTTCTAAGGTCATGCTATCCCTTTACTGTCACACTGATTAAAAAAGCCTCCGCATTCTAGAATTAAATTGTCATCTAATAATTGTGTTGAAGGTTCATAGCAATTTTAGATGCTTTCAAAATACATTAGTAACTCTGAACACTAATAATTATATTCTCATATCACTAATGTGTCAGTGCAGAATAACAAGACACACAAAATTAAATAGTATGTCCAAAGTGTCAATGCTTTAGCTAACTCAAAGGTTGCAGAAATTGATGAATTAAGTAGTTGAACATGACAGTGTTCTGACTGGAAAATAATCCTAAATCTCTGATTTATAATAAGCTAATCATTAAAGGCTCTTGCAGTTTAGATCTTATAATAACAAAACTGAAGTCATTTACAAAGAACTAGCCATGAAAATTAATTTGTTCCCTATTTGTATATTAAAATTTGAGGACCAATTATGGGTGCTCAGCAACAAACTACATCTGTTTTCTATAGAACAGCAGCTACCTTTTTCTGTCCTCAAAGCAAAGTAAGAGAACTCAAAACTTCGTACAGGTCTAATTGAAAAGATTCATGCAAAGAAATGACTTAATTGCAGGTCTTCAAAACAGAAAGACCCTGGAAGGTCAAATGGATCCTACTGAAAAGTGCAATGTATTAGAAATAAGCTAACCGTTGGCTCCCCAGACTACCTCATGTGTTTGAGAAAACGGGTTGTTTAGCACTGAGACTCAAGTTGGCCAACATTATATTCCATATCATGCATGTCATGCCCAGTGTATTGATGAGGATCTGTCTGGAAGTTCTAGAGGCTTTGCTAACTCCCGACAGCACTTCATGTCACACACCATAATACTGCAATGGCTTTCCCACGATGGCATTGCATCAGAAGCTTATGATCAGCTTACTTTTGACCACAATGGAAACAAGCATATTTCTGCAGAGCAACAGCATCTTGATCAGCTGATAGAGAACATGTAAGGCTGAGTGGTTTAGTCAATCTTGTACCTTAATCTTTTCTGTAGTTAACTGACACCTTGCACAGCTCGTTACTTCAAAATGCCTCTTGTTACTTTATAACTTCCATTTTAAAGTCATACGGACACACAAAGGAAATTTCCTGTAGATGTTTGGTTTAGGCTTGAGAATTTAAAGGCAAAACCACCAAAACATTCAAAATTATCACTAGCAAGTGAGAGCAACGGGCCTGCAGTACTTCCTTTATCAAATAAAGGATATCTCTCTCTCTGTCAGCCCGCAGTCTCTTGGGCTCTCCTCTTTTCTGGGACGCATGGTATTTGCTGCTGCTAGCTGGGTCAAACCATGACACAGTCCAATGATAAAATCTGTGCTGTGTCTTGGTGCAGAACTGTTGACACTAGATATGCTGATCTGCCATACTTCACATCTATTGACAGTGATTTAGTACCCCACTGGACTGAAGGTATTTTAATTACAAGTACTTCCAGTGGACTGGTAGCTGTAAGGGTATGTTGAAGGACAGTGACAAGAACACACAGGGACACAAACACGACTGACAAATGATAAGGGAGGTGGTGATAAGAACCAAACCTGGTCAGCCACACTAATTGATGAGAGCATGTGAGAGTGCGAGAATGTTTATTCTAGTGATGTTATCTCATTGGGGACCTTGTTAACTGAGAAACTGCGGGGAAAAGGGGGAAATCAGAAACAAAATATACAGAGACACGGACCTGCCAGGGACGAGAAGACACAGGCATCACCACTAAGTTATGGGCTATGAAGAAGCTACAGGTGCCACTTCCAGGAAGATCAGCCTGGACTTTGCAGCTGGTAAGACCATAAACCAGGGGAGACCTGGACTGGGAGGGGTGTGAGAATCGACACTGCTATACAAACCCACCAGCGGCTGGAGCAGGACCATGAGTCACAGCCTGCCTGCCTGGTGGTGGCTCTTCAGAGGTGGGGCTGAGCATCTGTATCTTCACCAGTCCTGGTGTGCCTGAGGTGTGCATGTGTTTTCACTAACAAACTTTAAACTGGACTAGCTGGGGAGTAGGGGCACTCAGGTCTGGGCCAGGGTATCAGGTGGGCAGAGGGTCCGTGCTCATACACCCAGGGGGACCTGTGAATGTGGAATGCATGAGGGACAAGTGTGTGAGTGTGTGTGTTGGCTAGTGAGCATCAAGCTGAATCAGCCAGCACATGGGGGACCTGTGAAGTGGGTAAGAGGGCCCAGAATCTGGGCGGAGGTGCTGGGTGCACTGAGGGGCCATTCTGGTACCTGAGGGATCCGGGAATGTAGGTGTGCTTGTGAACCTGGAGAGTGCTGTGTGTGCCTGCACTAGTGATCTTCTGTCTCTGCCAGCCAAAGAGGAGCAGGGGACTTGGCTGATTGTGTTTTTTATTTATGTGAGTCCTGTACGTAGGTGCTGTTGAGGGCAGCGCTTTGTCTGTGTCCAGCTGTGTCGGTGTCCCGTACGTGTGTCTGTGTGTCTCTGGGATCCATACGCAGCTTCGCTAGTGGTTGAACCTGCAAACGGGAAAGTGACAGCCACATCCCTCAGCCTGGGCAAGGGCCCTGGGTCCCTGGGCACCAGGCTGGGCTCCAGGGGCTGGGCAGGAGGGTCCTGGGCTGAAGCTGCTGGAGGCAGCGGCTGCACATTTAACATCACTGAACAGTAGCTTTGTGGAGGAACAGACCGGTGAGCTGAGAGCTACAAGGCATGGACCCACTGCTGCTCACAGAAGCAGAAGCCTAAAGAAGCAAGAACAGGTTGCACAGATGGAGAAATGAAAACACTGCTACTGTGTGACAATGAGATGGTCTGTATGCTGGTATGGTACACAACAAGCCAGGATAGATAATGCTTCTGTTGTCCACACTGGGAGCTGTTGATTTTAAGGAAAATAAAGCAGTGATGGTCTCAAGGAAGTAGCAGGCTGGATGCTGTCCTGGCTCCAGCTCACAGCTACTGCGAGGGAGCTGAGGGAGGGTATCTGCCCACGCTATCCCAGTATGGGTTTAGGAGGGACAGGCACACCGATGGGGCTGCACTCTGATCCCCATCTGAAGCACTCCCACTGCTGCATACTAAACTACCTCTGAGTCTTGTCTTGAAAACAACAATTAAAAATCACTGAAAAATAACGAAATGAGCCTATCAGTTCTCTCAAGCGTGCATGGGGCATATGGTGGGAAGAAAAACCTGGAGGGTTCTTCTAAAGGCCTTTGCCTCCAACATACATGCTATTAGATCAGACTTTTCCACATCTAGGTAATTTAGAGCAGAAGGAACTACACTCAGGAAGCGTGAAAGAAAACCAGGAAGAGAGCTCCCACCAGGGTAAGAGGGGCAAACCCCAATTTACAACAAAGCCATGTCATCAACGATAGGTATTTCTAATGAAAAATAAATTATCATCTTCAACATTTAAGACATGGTAGATTAGCACCAAACGATCTGTCTCTGAAGTAAACAGATGTTGCACAAATACAACATTAAATAAATACCAGTCAGTAATTAATAAAACATCAAAATTTCCAGGCAGCTTTAATTACCTTTGTTTTGCTTCTTCATGCGGATGGTTGTGCTTTTAAATTTCACTGTAATGTCATGGTAAACTGGAGGGAAAAAAAAAAAAAGGCATTACAGCTAAATTCTTCCTCCTAGAAGAGCTCTAGCTCAGCACATTTAAGGAGTGCTTTTCTTTTTCAGAACTGTGAACAGCAAGTTGGTTTTATACTCCTCTGAGTTATTTCAAGAGAAGGGTTAATTTAGGTAAATTTCTGGAACAGAACAGGAATGTTCACACATCTCTGAATACTATGTTAATATTGTATACAAAACCAAGCTTCACTTGAAAAATATGAAGCATCTGTATGCCTCCAATGATCCTTAATTAAACTTTGAAGGGAGCTCATGATACAATTTAACCTTCTCCCTCATACTCAGATTTTTCTAATAATTCAGCTTTTAACCCAAGATTTCTCCATAGGCTTCTGTGTTCTTGGATTCCCTACAGAATATTTACCATTCCAGTCTTCCTGCTTCTCTCTGCTTCAAAAGGAACCAAACCCAGATCCTCTACTAAGTGTTACATACATCTGATTCAGTGGCTCAGTCTCTACATAGTGGATTCTAGCACTGCAGTCAAGAGGGTTCAGAGAGGACCTCTGTGCTAAGCAGAATGGAAAGCATGGTGGAAACACCACCAGTTTTTAATCAAATCCACAATCTGTTAGCGTGAAATATTAATGCTCAAGGAATAGACTCATGAGGATACCTGCAGTTTTGTATTTGTAAGCTAAGTTTTATTATACTGATTGTTTACCTATGCAATGACTTGGTTAAATATTCATGTACTCTGTAAGGTACTATCTTTCAAAATTTTTCTGAAAGCTAACTGAATATTTGGTATACTGGTATCACGTCTGACATCAGAGAGGGCTTGTATGGTATTAAATTGAATTAATAGCAAGCTATCATGAAACATCAGATTGACTTCTCCAGCCCATGTTCTCCGCAGCTGCTGGGCTTTGTCAGCAAACGTGGATTGAGTCAACAGGGAATCATCTCTGACAGACAAAGGGGAAAAGCACAGAGGAGTTCACTCGAGAGAAGAGATGCCCAGCTGTATCTGACCTCCTTAACACCAATTGGGCTAGAAGAGATCTAATCTTGCTACTACCCCCTCCCCCCACCTCCATTTTTAAAGAACTTGAAATACTATGCATTAAGTACCAAATTTTAAACATGGCAGAGGCAGGAGACTAGAAGGGAGATAAATCTCTCAATATTTTAACAACAACATCTTGTATTATGTAATCAACTGTTTTTTGTGGACCTTCCACGAACCAGAGTGAAAGCAAAGAAGAAACCACGTATTCATTCCAGGTAGTGGTGATTTATGTCACACAGGGATTGACAGACTATGTACTCTGACCTTACCACTGCCTAGCTACAACAGTCTGGGGCTAAGATTTCATACAGCATGCTGAAAAACCAAAATAATGCAGGAAGAATAATAATACAATGCATCAGATCAGAAAGGTTTGAGTTAACATTTTTTTAATGCTGTATAACTAGTTGCAACCAGTTTTTGTTGGTATATTCATTACTTATTGAAAGTTAAAGGAGTCTAAAAAATCATAATACTTACTTGTGTGGTTCTGATACAGTTCTATAAAATGCAAGCAGTGTAGTGCTTTATTCTTTGCCTAGGGAATAAAAGCAGAAACCATTTTTTCTGTAATTTTTCTGCAAAGTACTTGAAATTTACCATTGTTCAGTTAACTAGACAGAAAAAAAAGGAAGAAAGAAAGCTTAGGAAAACAGGTTTGCTGCATCTAAACCATTTACTTTTTGGAAATGAAAATGTTCTCTTTAAAGAACTGCTTTCTCCTAACATATTAACATTGAAAAAGATTTCTCAATATAGTAGCAACTTTATCAAACTGTGTATTTTAGCATTGCGACTTTGATAGTATTACAACACAAACTAGATTAATGTAGGTGGACAAGTAACATTTTGAAGTCTAAAGGAGCCTTAATAAGTTTACTACGCATATGTAAGAGAAAAATTCCTACACACTAACTGTATAAGCAGATTGTATGCTATGCAGATACTGGAAACAAGTGAGCAAGGGGGAATGGGTACAGGCCATAGAAAAGGGAGTAGAAAGCAAATAAAGAGTGCACTAACAGGATCTCATCCCAGGGCAACCTCAGTATGCCTGTTCAAAGAGCATGGAAGCTGGTGAAGGGTCTAGAGAACAAGTCCTGTGAGGAGCGGCTGAGGGAGCTGGGGGTGTTTAGTCTGGAGAAGAGGAGGCTGAGAGGAGACCTCATCACTCTCTACAACTGCCTGAAAGGAGGGTGCAGTGAGGTGGGTGCTGGGCTCTGCTCTAAAGGAACAAGTGATGGGACAAGAGGAAATGGCCTCAAGTTGCACCAGGGGAGGTTTAGGCTGGATATCAGGAAAAAAATCTTCACCGAAAGGGTTGTCAAGCACTTGAACAGACTGCCCAGGGAAGTGGTGGAGTCACCATCCCTGGAGGGATTTGTGTAGACGTGGTGCCTAGGGACATGGGTTACAGTGGACTTGGCAGAGTGTGGCTTACAGTTGGACTTGATGATCTTAAAGGTCTTTTCAAACTGTAAATGATTCCGTGGTTAATTGTATCAAGACGGAAAGATCACGTACATGGACTTACTTCTTTGTATAGTCTACAAAACATACTGATTATTAAAAATAATTATTGTCATCAAGTGACAAATAATTCCATCAACATACCTTCCGTAAAGCATTCATCCTGTCACCTGCTTTCCCCATCGCAAAACCTGCAAGACAGAAAAGTGTCATTTTGTCACTGAGAGAAACATGAGGCACGACCTTCAGAAAGCAAACGGAAAAAAAACCAGAGAACTTCACAACCGCATTTGCTACCTGTTACTTGACTACTCCATTGCAGAGATCATACTCAGAAAATGGTCCAGAGAAAACCACAGAAACCACAAAAAGTAACAGTTTAGGAGTTATGAATACCTAACAATCGGGTGCCAATTTCTTGGTGTCAAATGCAAAGAAATAAGGCTTAAGTTATTTCTTTTGTGTATTTTTCCAGACTTGCTCCAAAAAATTGAATAGTTGCGAATTCTTCAGCCAAAAAATGTCCAGTCTTCTGCTTAAAAAGAAAGAAGGGAAGGAAGAAAAAAAAACCCCAAAGCTGATGCAGATAGACCAACTATGTCCGTACAAAGAGTAGCTCCAAGACCCTAGAAGCAAAGGAGGAGACTGGGTTTCTATCAGCAAAATAGCGAATATGAAAACCAAGTTTAACAGAATAGTGCATTTGCAAAAAATGCATGCCTGTAGTACAGAGAAAAACTGACTGCCAGTTTACAAGCTGCTATGTAATTCTCTCTGAACCTTCAGACCTCTTTACCAGGTAAGCTGTGGTAGCAATTAAAAGATTTAACAGCAGTCTCGGAATATCTGCAGCCCACTCAGAGCAGGTCATCAACTGACTGTATGGAATGAATAAGAGGATGTGACAACTGTTTTCACAAACTCCAAAAAATGTGAAGGTAGATTGAATTAAAATAATTTAACTTCAAATCAGCAGATCTAGCTTTTTTTGGTCCTTTGATGTTTCTGTTGTGTCAGCTGGGGCTGTAGGCTACATCTATCCAAAAGCCTAAACGAAAAATCACTGGGATTGGACCCACTGGCCAACACTGACTCACTGATTTTATGCAGACATTACAGGAGAAATGGGCTGGAAGAGATCTATGAAAGATCCACAAGCCTGGAGGCCACTGTGGAAGAAGCAGACAGTCAAGGGCAGAGTCTACTAGCAGCTACCTCTCAAGACAGCTTTCCCTGTGCATGCACCATGCACCCAGAGGTCTCTGTCATCTTCTTACTCCTGCACAAGAAAATGCAAGGAAAGCGTGCTATTCTTTTAAACACACACACAGAGCACAATAGCAGTGTATTAATGCTGTGAAGTCACACAATAGATTAGAAAATGCCAAAAATGAGGTCAGCTGGGCAACCTCAATTCAATCATTCAGCACATATAGATTAAAGTTACAACACATTTCATGAAAAAGCTTTTCAAATAAGAGGTAGGAAGAATTTTTTCAGAGTAACTTGTCTTTCTGCTGGAGAACCACACCTTCCTCTATATATAAAAGTCTGGGTTTTGGCTGGGAAACAGCTTCACAGTAGCTAGTTGAGGCTGTGTTTGGATTTGCACTGAGAAGGCGGCTGATCCCATACTGATGATTATGGTTGCTGCCAGGACAGTCAAGGACTTTCCAGCTTCTCTGCTGTGCCCGTGTCTGCAGGGGCAGGAGAAGCTGGGAAGGAGGACAGACCCAATTACTAGCCTGGGATTCTACCTTAGGTTTAGGATTGAGATCCACATTGGGCAATAGTCTTTTCCATACCATGCACGGCATGACCGGTACATAGATAAGGATCCATCTGAAAGCTCTTTCTCTCTGGGTCATCCCCCTTGCTCTCTGGGGTCATGTACCCCCTACCCTGCAATGTCTCTCTTCCTCTCAGACACTTGAGCTCTTATCTTTCTGGGATTGTGGTTTCGGGACTCTCCCTGCTCT
Source organism: Pterocles gutturalis (assembly GCF_000699245.1). Lineage (NCBI taxonomy): Eukaryota > Metazoa > Chordata > Aves > Pterocliformes > Pteroclidae > Pterocles > Pterocles gutturalis. The sequence goes on along the minus strand of NW_010143863.1, from coordinate 5,853 downwards.
GGGATCATTAGCCAGGAACGGGCTGAGCCTTGTCATCAGGTGGTGAGCAGTGTCACTCTGTATCTCTCATTTGTATATTTGCATATACTACTATTATTCATTATTATTTTCAGCTTTGTTGCAGTTTACTTATTAAATTGTTCTTATCTCAGCCCACGAGTCTCTTTTGCCTTTACCCCTTTAAGTCGCTCTGCTGTCCCTGGGAGGTGGGAGGGTGAGGGAGTGGCTGTGTTGTATTTGTTTGTGGCTAGCTGGGTTTAAAACCACAACAATAAGTTTTCCTCCCCTCCAAGCTGCAATTAAAATTCAGATTGAAGAACACATCAGGGCTTGGATCTTCCACATAAAAGTTCTGCAAACCCGTAGCTGACTGGAAATACAGTTGTCTTATTAAAGCTCCCACAAACATCCCATCATCAGAGATATTTATTCAGCTCATAAAAAAAGGAGCCTATTTACATCCAGAAGTTGGATGCTCTGCATATATCTTGAAAGCAGGATTTTCTTTACTAGAGTCATCTAGCAATGCAAATGCACCTTCCTGTAGTCTCACCAATACAATACATGCCATATTCTCACCTCCTGACAGGTAGGAATCCTCTATTATTTGGATTATATTATTTGGATTATTTACTTCACAGCTATTCACTTTCTATTTTTGTAGCTGATTCTTCTTCTAATTCTGCACAGCTGTCTTATCTCTAAGTCCATTTGAGGTCTAATGGGAATTCTAATGTACATCAGTTTGTATCCCCAAGACAATGGGGAACTATCTCCTTATGGAGAAAAACTTAGCACATTCAAGGGTGCTTCTTAAATAAAACTTATCCTACAACGTCAACAAAAAGTCTTTAACTCCTGCTATTTGAAAACAGAGTGAAAGATAAACACAATTTCCTCAATAACAGAACTGGAACCCTGCAAGAAATTAATTGCTGGTACAGGGTGGCTGCATAGTTCCTTTATGGATGCCTTCACAATTAAGTGGCATTGACATTATCTTTTCTAATTCTGTCTCAGAATCTGACCCATCCCAAAAGCTGGCTACCAAAAGCAAAGCATTTACCATCAAATGAAAGATGCCCAATAATTTTTGTAACTGACAAAGTGAAACAGAAAATCCTTAAGTGAAAATAGAATTTTCTGGGAATATCTGCTAGCCTTTATGGATCTTTTTTTAAAAAGACAGTGACAGGCTGGTTTTGGGTTTTTTTTTTAAAGACAGTGACAGTGACCATCACATCATGGAATGTCTCCTTTTGCTTTACCAATATGTAATATTGTTAAGCGTTATATAACTGGTATATAAAGACCTGGCTTTGAAGTACTTCATTGCATATGTGGTTGTCAGCCTTGTCTGTTTTCTTTTGGTTAGTTGTTTTTTAGTTTTTCTTTTTAAATGGGACCTTCTTGTTTAGAAAATTTGCAACCATAACCCAGGAACTACTTCAGCCTTCTCTACATTGAGTATCCCATCAACAGCAATGATTGATTCAACAAAGAATTTTTCTTGCAACTTTTTACTTTGGATACAATCCTGTAGAGTGAATTCTTTTCTCCTCATTTTGTAAAGACCAATTCTGACCAACTCAAAGGCTCTTTTGGCCAAGACTGCTAAACACTTCACTTGAAGAAAGAATCATCATTACTTACTGCAGCATTTTCCAAACTTCTAGGGAGAGGAACATGGCACAACGTGCCCAGTATCAGTCATCTGTCTTTACTGTGAGTGATCTTACTAACATATGAAGCAGTACCACGATAGCACCGCGGATCCAGGTTAGATGCTGCACTGAGATGGTTTGATTGCTTCTAGAGACAGCTTGGTCATCACTACCCTGCATGCACAATTATACTTAGAGTTCCGTTACAAGGAAATCACAACTAAACCCAATGCCTCTGACCAGTGTTCTTTCTCCAGTCTTTTCTGAGAAAGAAAAGGAAAAAGGTCTCTTTTCACAGCTTGTATTAGAAGATCCTTCATAATCTTAGGTTTCTTCTGATTTGTTGTATTTACTTTATTCCACAGACAGCATTTCTATGGTTAGACTTCAAGTTGCTTGCTGAAGAGACCATTACATAATGGAGAAACCTTACAAATGGGTCAAGATGCAGATCACTGATGTTACTATGAGACCAGACTCAAAGGGCCCAGAGTATTCTATTTTTCCTTAAAAGTGTAAATATATTATTTGTAGGAAGCCCACAAAGTGGATTTTTTAAATTATTAACTTCAATAAAATAAGAAAGCTTCCTAAAGAGGCTTCATGACAAGGAAATTTAGGGTCTTCTCATTTGACAGATTCATTATGAATTTCTGAATCAAGATGCTAGCTGAGACTACCAGTAAACAAGCCCTTTTTAACTAAAAGCAGTAGTACTTCCAAAGGACTCTCCTGAGAGTCAGGGAGAAGAAAAAAAAATTAGCCAGATTTATACTAATTCTACCCAGAAATACTAATAGCTAGAAAATAACCCAGGAAAATGCACAACCAGTCACGTTGCCCTTTGCTGCTAAGTGGTCACTGCTGTTAGGGCAAATGAGAATAAAACCCCAAGAATCCTAACAACATGAAAGTGATTTTCAAAACCAGAAAAACAAATCCATGTCCACTGATTCCTATTTTCTTATTACACTATCTGTTCTACTGACCATGGAGGCCCAGATTCATTTCAGTCGAGCACAGGCACCTCTGTGAAGAGTGCACTCAGCAGTTTTCTTCCACCATCAGCACAAGGGGATGAATGCTTCCTGGGACATGCTGGCCCACCTGCAATTCCAGGCACCTTTTCAGGTGCCTGCTTCTTTTCTTTGACTTGAGAGTAAACAACAACACTGGGCAGATAGATGCGTAAGGTTAGGTGCAACAAATGCAGATATGCACGGCTCAATACTTTCAGGCTTTGATTTATTTTTTAAACAAACAGTATCAACAGAAAAGAAAAACAATGTGTACAGGAAAGCATAGACATCCCTTCTGGTAGGATCTACCAGTGGTTAGTTCTATCACTTTAGAGTTAAATAAAAAAATATTTTTACCACCGGAGCATATATTATATGCTCCAAACCTACTTCTCCCATTTTTTTTTTTAATACAAAACAAAATGTCCAAATTAATACATACACAATTTTCCTACTTTTATAGATGAAAGGCAAAATTCTTACTGGTATGTCAATATTGCCCAGGGGAAAAAAGGGTAAATTTTCTCCTTTTTTTTTTTTTTTTTTTTTTTTAAAGTCCCTTTAAATTACCATGCCTCCTGAAGTCCTGTTACAAACAATGACTAATTTGGCATCTTTTACATACAATAAATGCACATACCTGCAGCCCCTTTACCATTTCCAATAGCCACTAAGGCACGTATTGATTTTTTTCTGCCTTCTTTTGCCTTCATACAAAACACATTTCTCACCTGAAGAAAAACACAAAGCATCTTGTTATGGCACAGTCCATCTGTATTTTTTTTTTTTTTTAAGAGAGTCAGTTTACCAAAGGAATTAGAAGTCTGTGATAAAACCTTAAAATATATATTGTCTTTGTCAATGAGTATCATCTGCAGTGGGACACCAGCTTCAAGGTATTCAATACGTAAAGGCTGCTAAAAACCCATACTCAGACACCTCAATACAGTTTCATTAAAATATCCCCTCTGTTGCCTTTAGCTACACAACAGCTAAATTAAAACTAAATGCTAAACTAATTTAATAATCAACTAATAACTTTAACGCCACTAGCTTCATATGTGATTTCAATCGTAACGAAAAAACACAGAAAAACATGGAAAGTTGACATTCATACCTCACTGCCCGCCTCACGTAGTAATATATATTTTAGAAGCACTCTCAGGAATTGCTCAAGGCATGTTGTTGCTTTACATGGATTAAAACTTAGGACTGAAATCTACTTGCAGACTGCAGAAGGCAGTCTCATTACTAAGATGACAGCAGCTAAAAAGAAGACTTCATTTAAGAGAAGGGAAGAAGAAAATGGTATTTCATTCCTGGAACTAGAAATTTTTACAAATACCTTGCAAGAAATTCAAGCAGAGATGCAAGAAAGCTATTTAGTTTGGAGTGGGGGGACACAACAACTAGGGAGACAGGTGACCTTATGGTTAGTATTCTGGAAATCTACATTTGCTTCTGCCTCTGCTACAGACTCCTCTGTGTGACTATAGGCAAGTCACTGCTTTAGTGTCCCACCTTAAATGGTCTAATATATCATCTGAGATCCTTTGTCCATCTAGCTTCTGTTCTAGTTTCCTTGGTTTTGTTTATATATTAAAATATGTTTACTTAAATATAGAGATAGGCTTTATATATGTTTATATAATGTACATAATATATAAACTATAAAACATACTATCTAGTTTATACAGAAATATATCTATGCATATAAAACAACATACTGCATATTGCTTGACTGTGTTAATATCTGTGTCTCAGAACTACCAGTCAAAAAATACAATCCACTTCATGGTTCATTGCTCCCCTTCCTCTCAAATGCATCAGGGTCTGCTTTCTTGAAGCCTCAATATTATTTCCACAGATTATAATAACAGCTAAATTAAACATGTATTAATTAAGCAGTGCTCTCCCCTTTTCTCTAAATGTTCAGTGAGCTAGTCCGGTTGTAACATTCTACATCTGAAAGAAGATTATTATAAAATACTTGGTCATAGCTTCAACGTTCTTACAGAAATTCACCAAAAAAACCCCAAAACCAAATCCCCCAAAATTCCACTGAGGTCACTAGGTACAGATTAGGAATGAGTGCGTCTGGAAAAAATCCACCTTGTTTTCATTAAAATAAAGATGCTGTTAAAAGTGCACATATATTCCACTCTGAAGAAGTATCAGCTTTGCTAATTGCTTACTCCAAGCTACTTTTCTTTCTGCAGTCTCTCTGCTTACAAGAACAAGCTAAAAACCCAAGCCTCTTAAGATAAAAGTGCCTGTGGAAATAGGCGATTTACAGAAAATGCAAAATAACAACGAAAGAAAGAAAAGAGAGTGGAGTTATCCCTGTAGGAGCATCAAGAGCATACTATTTTTGCTTTGCATATACTTTTGTTTTCCATTGCCAATCTGAATAAGTACTCGTACAAAAAAAAAAAAAATAGTTGGCATGCATATTGTCAAAAATAAAGGACATGTTTGTAGAATCAACTCAGAAATCATTCTTCTCCCTTTCCAGAAGGTGGCAATAAAGACACATGCAATGAGGTTCCCCAGAAGCCTTCCTAAAACCGCTCTGGTCAGCTGTTTCTGAGCAGCTCTGAAGGAAGATGTGTTCAGTCACCCATCACAATCAGGGCTATTGCATCTCTCCTGAAACACTGTTAAGGTCTTTCAAGGCTGATAATGTGCACAGGCAGCCACGAGTGCTTCAACAACAGTGTCCTTAGATTCTCCCCACCACAGCCCTGTGCCTCCTTACATCAAAGCAGTGCTCTTCTGGAGTGTGCTCAGCAATGCTTCCTTGCCATCCTGGACATCAGGCACACAGCTGAGAGTCCATCATTAACCTGCGCTGGAATTCATTACTGCACAATGAAAAACAGTGTGACCTCTGAAAAGTGCCTGAAACTAAGACACAATTGCCCCTATTTACTAGGTTGCCACTCGAACCAGATTTAAACACAATTTGTTCAATTTGAAAGCAGATGCATGCTCAACATTAATCACGGTGTACCACAAATTGACTGTCTCCCTGTATCCGTTATTCAGTGGTGACAATGCAAATTCAGCTTTCTTTCGAGAGCTGAGGGAAGAACAGCATCTCTCAAATACCAAATGAAACCACCTCAAACATTATTTTTAAGAGTCATTAAGGTTGGAAAAGACCTCAA
>NW_010143862.1:0-2380 GCF_000699245.1 Pterocles gutturalis | reverse complement strand
TTCTCCCCGGTACCTGCCGCTCTGTTTTCCAGTAACTGAGGGGAAAAAAACCCAAACAACTTAAAAAACCTATAGTTTTTTATAGTTTTTTTCATTGTTTTAATTATGTTTCTTTGTAAGTCCCAGGGCACAATTTCTGTGCAGTGCCACACTAAGGGAGGTGGCCCTGCTGGGAACTGCCACCCCAGGTCATGGTCAGGGGCTGTGTCCAGGGACAAAGGCTGAAGTACAGGCTCCCGGTGCTTCCACAGAGCTGGTGGAAAGGCTGGTTTGTGTCGGAAAGGCGGTCTGAGCGGGGGGAGGGATATCAATAATGCGTAACAGCTATTCCTGAATAACTCCGTACATTGCCGTGTTCATTGGAGAATTAAGAGATCTCATTTTCAAGTTTGGATGAACAATGGTACCTGAACACCACACGTGGAAGCTACAGTGTGCAAACTCTGCCAACGGCACAGAGCAGCTGCTGATGGGGAAGAAGAAACAGTTTGAAAGAAGAAACTGCCAAAGCCCTGGGATAACCACAGGAGCTGCTAAAGATGTGCTGTCCCGGGAGAGCGGCCAGGACCATCAAGGATCATACCTGGCTTGGGAGCACGCTAAAGAGTAGCCTATCGTATGATTTTCATAAAGTCATAAAGCTAAAGCACACATATTTAATATACTTAGCTACCATGTAGAAAGAGACACAAGGAGGCAGACCGTAAAACCTGCTCCTGACACAAAATTGTCTGATTTGAGCTTGAAGGGCTTTCAGGAGCTCCAGAGAGATTCAAAAAAGTGGAGCAGGCATCCAAACCAGCAATGAGTAGATGTCCCCCAGAGCGGGCTGCAAGGCCCTGGGACAGGTACTGGTGTTGGTGAGACAGGCACAGGCTGCTCAGGGACACTGGGAGGCTGCCATCCAGGCCTGGGCGGTATCTCTGGAACTCATCTGACACTTTAAAATTAATTTTATGGAGACAAAAAAATGACTTGTTCAGCACTATAAATAGCTTAATGAAGACACTACTGAATGTATAACCGTGGTTTGAAACAGAAACATCTAGGCTGCCAGACACTTCAGAATGCAGGCTGTATTAAAATATCGTTGTATAAATCAATAATGTGGCCTGATGGAGAACACTGCGTACAATACCAATCACCAGATCCCCAAGAGGTACCAAGGACAGAAGGACATGGAGAAACTCCCAAGTGAAGAGAACCTGAAAAGCAAAGTTTTTTTTTTTTTTTTAATTTTTTTAAACTCTAGAATGGAGGCTCATGCAACGGAGTGAAAAAGGATCGGTGTTACATGGTGGTAAAGCTTCCATACAGTGACTGTGTCTTTTTTGTTCTTAACTATTTTCTGTTCAGCAACAAACTGTGATTACAAACCAACCGTAAATTTTTAAATGTATTGTATGATAGTTATGGAACTTTCTGGTTGGCATGCAAGATGGTTAACCTGAACAGTGTGCAAAAATAAACCAAGCAAGTGTACACAAAGAAACGTACCAAAAAAGAAATTCAAAAGACAAGAGCAGACTATCTTTAGTCATCATCAACAGGCTTCTTCTCCATCTACCTACGTGTTTTTGGAAAATCATACTTAGATACACTTAAGAAACCACTGCAAGACAGCTGGGGCTGCAGAGGCTCACAAATACAGTCACAATGTCATCAAAGAGCTAGCTGTGGAAGTGCGCATTTCTGATGAAAGACTGAAAAGCATCCTGCGTCCAATGCTTACATGGAGATGTGTTATTCTGCTGTTTACTCATCCAAGATATCCCATTAGTCACACATTCACTGGTTGCTGTTCTACTGCTTTTGTTGCTGCTGTTACAGGACTTTCGTGTCTAATTCACACGCTTCTATACAGCTTCCATTGTCCCTCCATGGGACAATAGAAATTTTCACATCAGGAGTTTTGAAAAATACACTCTGGCACTAGTAGTTATCACGTGTACACTCATATGAATGTTGCTGTTACTATTGTGCTTAAGACTTAAGATGAACATCTGAGTTACTCTGAAAGTTTCCCAAATTTTTAAGAATGAAACCTGCAGCTCATGATGACTACGTGCACACAGAAGGGCCTTTCTGCAAGTTCTAAACTGCCCCAAAGTACAATTTCTGAACTGGCTGAACAAGTTGTCAGGATCAAAGGCTCAGCACACACGATGACTTATTTGCCAAAATATTATTTTGCATTAAATTTAGTTACTCCAAAAGCTTAAGTCTAAGTTAGCCGAACAGCTTCGTGGAGCTCCACGGCCCCCTGCCGCTCTGGAGGCCTGCCACCACCCCCGGGGGTCTGATCAAGCCCGGGACTGCCCGGAACGGACGGGTGCTCGGGGCTGGTGGCACCCACCCGCGGACAGCCTCTGTGGCAAAC
>NW_010143861.1:0-22908 GCF_000699245.1 Pterocles gutturalis | reverse complement strand
CTTAAGTTGGGCTCCCAAAGAGGCTGAACCTCCTGTGTGCTGATCTCCAGCTTATTCAATGGATAAATTGTTGAAATACAAAGAATGTAAGATAAATATGAAAGCACAGAACAGAGTGCATTTCTAAAAACAGCACTAAAGGTCAAGAGGTAGGGCCTGAAACATAAGCTGTGGAATACTATTAAGTGTCTGAATAGTCCCATGGCATGACCACTTACTGAAAGGTCCCAAAAGAAAGCCCTTTCAGTAAAAATCCAGTCATACCACTGTGAAGTATGACTCCACAACACCAGTTCTGCACATGGTATAATGGAAGCATTACATGAATGAGCTACATATCTAGGGCACCCAGTAGCAAAAGAATGAATGAAACTCTGCTGTCCTGAGTCAGTCATCTGATTTCAGTATATGACAATGTTCCTTTGTCACTTCACCTTCACCGAAGACATTAGTTCTGTCTAATTATGTAGTGTATGCAAATGTAATGACGCAGGGAAAAAGAATTAAAACTGAGCAAGACCATATCACTATGTTTAAAAGTTGTGCCAAACTGGATTTTATTTTTACTTTTTTATTTTACATTTGCTTTTTATTTAATTTTACATTTACTTTTATTTGGCTACCATGAACTATTGAAATAAACTTGTCACAAATAGACTTACTAAGATGACATTTTTAGAAAAAGAGTCTGTATATTACGGTCTGATCCAATGACACTCAGGTGACACTCAGGATAATGACAAATCATCCTGTAATTTCAGGGATAGAGGATCAGAACTCTGGGGAGTATACAGAAAAAAACGTATCTATTAAATATGATGTACTGCAGAGTAATTACATGCTCCTGTAAATGTTCCAATAATTATACCAAGTAGCTCCAAAAATAGTTTCACTTGTAGTTTCAGATCCCAAGATAAAACCTTTTTTCAAAAGCAAGAAGTAATCAAGAATATATCCTGTCCTTCCATAATACTGATTGTATTGTCATTAAACTTGCAATATATATTTATGTTGTCACCAGAACTGAGCAGGTGTTGAAAGAAAGTTCCCAGGAATATTCCTTCACAAACTACTAAAATATATTTTACAGTGTTTATGTCCCTTTCTCCATTGTATCTTATGTATTTATTTTCCTAAGTAATAATCTTAATACAGGTAAAACTTTAATAACTAGTTGTTGCCACAGCTTCTTGTATTTTTAAATGAATATGCTCCATTGTAATAACAGATATATATTCTAGAAGTGGGTTTGATTGCTGTATTCTGATGAAAAATAAATTTTAAAAAAATATTCTATTTCAAAATGTTAATAAGGAAAACATAATTAGACCATTTAGTTGCTGAAACTGTTGAGACAATTTTGAAAATTAGTTGGTTTACAGGTTTACAAGAGACACATGGGCTTAACCTCTGCTACTAAACTTGATCTCAGCCTCCAACACAGGATGACCACATCTGAACTACTTTTTCTTAGAAAGAGTATCTAAAACTGGGTTAATCCCAAACTGTGCCTGGGATGCATTTAGACAGTGCTAGCTGAATCATGTCAAAACTCTTTAAATAATTTAACCATTTAACCGTTGAATTATTTGAACAATTTAACAACTTAAATGAGAAAGTTCCAGTAGCTGGAGGTGTGCCCTGGTGGCGTTTAATTTGCCAGAACAGAGACTTAAGGTTCACAAACCTGCATTCAAAGACGATGACCAAAGTCCACTACTGTGGGTTACCATAGCATCCTTGGGAAGTGTCAAATGTATTTTAAAACAAATAAAAGTGCAGAATTAATGTGGTAGCACTTCACAAGCTAAAAAATATATTAAAATGAAGATACAGAAGAACTCCCATTAAATATTCACATAGAAAATCATACTAGCCACTCTATGTTGGAAGAAAGGATGATCTCCTAAGAGATCTAAACTACAGACGATCTAAACATTGCTTTATTTAGCTGTGTAGAAGTTACCATGGATTTAGAATCTGATATTAGACTGTGGTTTCCCAAATTATATTAGAAAACAAGGAAACCAAAGGGAAAATACTCTTCACTGTCAAACATCTATCAGATCCTTTACTCTTGAATGGAAACACATACAGAAGAGATTGCTTTCACTTCCGGAAGTTATCACAGCTGCATTTCATTCCAGCACGAGAAAAGTATGGAAATGAAAGGGTAAGATTTGGATTTATGTGGATATACCAAAAACAGTGACAATATCTGCAACAAGTGAAATTCACATGTATGCACTGATGGTAACCATTACATGTGATGGAGCCCTGCTTTCCTGGAGATGGCTGAACACATGCCTGCTGATGGGAAGAAGTCAATGAATGCCTTGTTTTTCTTTGCTTGCATGCACAGCTTCTGCTTTACCTACTAAACTGTTTTTATCTAAACGCACAAGTTTTCTCACTTTTACTCTTCCAATTCCATTCCCCACCCCACAGGGGAGGAGTGAATGAGCAGCTGTCTGGTGGTTATATTAGGTTGGATTCAACCACATCAACTGGGCTAAGGCACATATATACCTTATTAATCACTGAAAAACCTGCATGAGAACTCCTGAAGAAAGGAAAACAACAAGCCCATGAAATGTCATGAGTAATAACTATGTAGGCTGTACAGCTTCTCAGAAATCAAATGACATTAGACTGTTTGTAGATGGCCTACAATGAACCAAAGGTGTGGTGCACACATCCAAAATAAATTATTGACAGAAACATCAATGCATTACCAGGTGTCCTGGTTTCAGCTGGGACAGAATTAACATTCTTCAGAGTAGCTAGTAAGAGGCTATGTTTTGGATGTGTGCTGAGAAGAAGACTGATAACAAACTTATGTTTATAGTTGCTGCCAGGACAGCCAAGGACTTTTTAGCTTCTCATGATCTACTTGTGTCTGCAGGTGTAGGCAAAGCTGGGAGGGAGTGCAGCCTAATTACTAGCCTAGGATTCGACCTTAGGTTTAGGATTGAGACATAAATTGGCCAATGGTATATTCCTATAATGCACATCATACCCAGTATAGAGGTGAGGCTCTGTCCAGAAGTTTGCATTCTCAGGGTCTTTCTCTCTCACTTGGCTCTCAGACTCTCAGACTCTTGGGCTCTTAACTGCTTTCTGGGATTATGGTTTCAGGACTCCCCCTGCTCTGGGATCATTAGCCAGGAATGGGCTGAACCTTGGTCATGGAGTGGTGAGCAGTTTACTGTGTATCACTCATTTGTATATTTGTATATATTACTCTTACTATTATTATTACTACTATTATTAACATTATCATTATTATTTTCAAATTTATTGTATTTCAGTTATTAAATTGTTTTTATCTGAACTCACAAATCTCTTTTCCCTTTACCCCTTTAATTCACTTCCCCAAAAACAGGAGGGGGGAGGATGAATAAGTGTGGTGTTTGCTGCTAGCTGGGTTTAAACCATGACACGCAGGGCTCAACAGTGTGAAAATCCACATAAATATGGGCAAGGAGCTAAACACTTTGGCTGGTGAGAAGTACTGATAAAAAAACATGGGAGATGACTTCTTACTAGAGAATTTTTTTTTTTTCTCTACTGGGCAGGTAGTAGCACTCAGGCAGTACCGGAATTTTTGTTTTCTGAGCAGTATCTGGTTTCCACTCCTGATTTGTCAAAGTAAAGCAGCTGTTTGAAACTCTATCAGAGATGTGGATAGAATAAAATCTCTTCCCAGGGTGAGATATGAGTAATCTTTGGAAAATATTTTCAGCTTTGCTCTGCAGCATTTAAAGTGAAGGCCCAAAACTGCAGTTTACTTGAGTCATCTTCAGCCTTGTGCTTTTCTTCTGAGATAATAATTAAGCATTATATGCATTAAATTTCACCTATCTCCTTTAGATCCTTCTCTTATTCCTTTACCCTGTTTTTAAACACAAATAACAAACTGTCCATCCATTAACGAAAAGTAAATTGAGGTCTATTATTCCTATCATCACTTTTTCCCCAGTTCCCTCATGTTTTTTCTGATGGACCTCCTTCCTGAATCTACAGGAAAAAAAGATCAATATAAAGTTTGTCAAAGGGAGGACTTTAGCAGTTGAAATAAGAGCTTTGGAGACGTATATCTCTGTAATCTATACTATATGTGTGTGACTGTGTTATCAAATGCTATACACAAGACTTCATCTGAAACTTTGTGATAAATCAGAATTACAGAAGCAAGATGAAGTAGCATAGACCTGCTACACAGACACCAAATTTGCTCTTGGTTAATCATAACCTTTGAAATGGATTCAAATCTTTGAAAATTTGGAAATATGAATAAATAAAAAAAGACAGATGTGGGCTTTAAGTACTGTGTCATCAGTAAAAAACAAGTGTATGAGATTGTAACAATGAAAAAGTGATTTTAAAACTGTTTGAGCTAAGCAAACTTTAAAAAAATGAGAGAGAATAACAGCTTCATGATGAATGGACAGATTTTGTAAGGTAGAATTAGTCTCATTTTACTTCAGGCATTTATATCTTAGCTATTTATTTGATGGAGATAAATATTTTTAGCATGCAATTTATCTGACAAATCTTAAGCATCTATTTTAGGATACATAAATACATACCCAAATGTGATCCTTCCTCTCCACTGCCTACAAAGACAATGTAAGTAATCTGGGTGTCTGACATTGACTTCATCTGATTAAAGCTGGGTAGTCAGAAAGAGCATACCTTATATATCTGTTCATAAAAACTACTCAATGAGATTATAAAACACATGACATTGAAAACATTTCTGGCGATTGCTGTAGTGATTTCAGCATTTTACATTAAGACTTTTATTGTCTCAGCTCAGAGATGAAGAGGTGAATCCTGACTTCCTTTTTTTTTTCCAGGAAAATAAAGCTTTTTTCAATTCAGAGAACGTAAATTCAATATTTGTTTTCTTTGTCTCCCAAAGAACTGCAAAATCTCTGTCCGACCAGCCATCCACTATTGAAGAATAAGCTAATTTATCAACCTGTGGGAGGTCAATATACTAGCAAACAATGAAAAACAGATTAATAGGAAGGATGAATTAACTGAAAAAGCCCACCAGTTTTTGTTTAGACATTTTTGTTTTGTTTTGTTTTGTTTCAAAACTTATTAATATTCTGATGAGGTGCATTTATTCTAACACTGTGATTCCACCTCAAAATAGTATTTTGCATTAATGGTAATGTACACTGCAATGGTGGCAATGCAAGAGTGGATATTATTTTTTTATGCCTTCGTCAGGTTACTTTATGCCTTGATATCAGTATGGAAATCAAAAGCAACAAAGCAGTGTTGATCAGCTGCTTTACATGAATGTCATGCTGCACTTATGCAGAGGAACATTAATGTCAATGCCAAAGCCACATTGCATGTAATATCAATATTGATGTTCCTGTGAGCCTTGTTTCTTATTCTTGTTGCAAATGGCATGTTCAGAAAAAAAAATAAAATACTATTTACAGTGTAGCCATAATGACTAAAAAGAAAATAATAATGATGTGAGGATAAGTAATACAGCTGTAACCATGGTAACATTGCAGAGTGAATAATTCATAGCAAATAACATACTTGATGAAGTTAGCCTCCTTTTCCTGCAGTGGAATGACTGCTAACAGATTGCAGTTTTCTCTTCAAATGTTCTTCTAACTCAAAAATACCTGGCATATAGATGAATATTTTGTATGTGACCCTCAATATCTAAAAATTAAGTTGCTTTGGTAGCTCTGTCTGGAGACCGAATTCTGTTTTTTATGCTGCCCAATCAGATGAGCATGCATTCCCAGAAATTTAATCCCAATTCCATTAAATTCATCAGAAACATACCTACTATATTTAGTTGGAACCAGATCAATAAGGAGAGTTAGAATGTATCTGTTCATAATGAATGACTTTCATTCTGAAAACCTGATCTAGTGGAAGGTGTCGCTGCCCATGGCAGGGGGTTAGAACTCGATGATCTTTAAGGTCCTTTCCAACCCAAACCATTCTGTGATTCTATGATTTTTGCTTACAGAATTGAATAACCAGCCGTAGAACTATGGGCTCCCTATTCAGGAAATAACTTACCTTTATTTTTGCCTGTACATACACAAGAAAGGTATGTTCTGATTCTTTGATATAGTTAGGAAATACCTTTTCAACACACCTCTGCATCCAAAAGTTAAATGTGAAGTGGATAGGGAATAGTGTGGTCAAAAATCCACTGGCTACTGTTGGCCTAGCATGCATGACTGAGACACATAACCTTCAGTAGCCCACAGCACACTAGGAGCAGTAAAGTCAGCACCACTTAGTTAGCACTTAAGTCCCTAGCCCAGGCAGGTGATCATTTACAGCTGGATCAGCTCAGATAGTGGGATGTACAGCACTAGTTCCCTGCAAAGTCCTGGTTCAAATCTGTGTATCTTAGACAGAAAGCTTAAACACTCTGCTATCACGCTATCCTTCCCTTTTTTCATCTGTCTTTCTGGTGTCCCTCATGGCCTGAATCCAATTTCAAACTAAGCAATACTAAGGTCAGCTCAGAGAGGCAAACTACTGCTCAGTAAAGGACGGAATAAATTTTGCCCTGATTTCACCATCTGTGTCTTTTTGCCTTCTTCCTTTCTCCTTCCTCACCCTCCCGTAGCTCCACTTTCTCTATATCATCTTTTGCTAGAAACTGGAGAAGGGGTTGTGCTTCACTGGACGCCAGTGGGAGAATCTTGCTGAGCATTTTGCTCCAGCATATGCCAGAGACTTTAAAGATACAATGGGACTCAAATAAAAATGAATTTGTCATGTGATAAAATTTTGTACAATTCTTTTGCAACCACAGATCTCCTGTTTTCTGGTAACAGCATAAAGAGATCCTCAGAAGCGTCTAGATTGTTTTATTTTATTATTAATGAAAAATGTTTGATTGCTCCAAGACTAAAACGGCAGAAACTATTTTCCAGGACACAATGTCAAAATTCACATGGTACTGATTTGCTGAAATCACATCTTACTCAGGTCACAATCTTTTTTCAGAGACACATTAATAGAAATAGAAGAGTTGTAGTTTAAATGTATGAAAATTACAACAGGCATATTGGGTTTGAGGATTTCTGGGTTTCCTGTTTGCTCGCTTGTTTTTAACTTTCATGAACACATATTTTTTCCCTGCTAAGAGCAATTTTAAGCTTTCTTTGAAGATGATTTTCATTTGGTCATTGAATAAAGGACAATTTAATTCCAAAGTCCAGCCTATGATGTCCTATAGCCTTATGAATCATTCTGCACGCTTATTTTTACTTATAAAACAATTTTACTGAGTCTTATTCTACACTAAGGGAGGTTCTGGAATGCAACTACATATGAACATCTTCTTTTTGAATGCAGAATAACTTTTCTGTTGTATATGTCCCCAAAAGACCCTGGGTAACCACAAATTTAGCCCTAATTACAATCAAAGGTTTGCGTTCTTTATGGAGTTTTTTTCAAAATCTAAGATACCTACAAGCACAATCTAAATATCCCCTGTAGTTTACATCCAGAAAATAATTTTGGTCACACTTCATTTTAAATACCCAAACGGTGACTTGAGTCACAAAGTCAATGCACCTATAAGTAAGAAGACAGAGACAAACTCATTTTAGTGGTGTTCAGTAACAGGACAAGAGACAACAGGCACAACCTGAAAGACAGAAAATTCCATCTGAACAAAATAAAAACCTTTTTAAATGTAAGAGTGGTTGAACACCGGAACAGGTTGTTGAAAGAGATTGTACAATCTACATCCTTGGAGATATTCAAAACCCACATGGACAAATTCCTGAGCCATCTGCCCTAGCTGACTCTGCTTTGAGGAGGAAGGTTGGACTAGATCATCTCCAAAGATCCTTTCTAACCTTAGCTGTTCCTTCCTTTTGTGATTCTGTGGCTAAAAGGATGTTTGCTGATGTATATTCAGCTTTTCTAATTCTTAGTTTATTCTAGCAATTTGGCAGTTCTTAATATTATCGCATACCTTATTTTTCTCTTATTTTATTTCTAGGATTAACGATATTGGAAGAAACATAGCATGCAAGACGTTTTTTTCAACACTGACCATCCAAGCAAATGCTTCCCATTTATAGAAGGATTAGATGGATCTCTCAAGAGAGTTTGTATAATGCAACAGTTACATTCAGAGTTAATAAACATGTGCAAATTGTAGACACAAGTGCATATTCATTAAAGTAGATAAAAGAAAAACTTTCAAAAATTCAAAGTCTTAAAGGAAGTATTTGCAGTTTGTCTCAAGGACCCCCAACTTAGACCATGGTAGACCCGGCAGGAAAAAAAAAAAAAAAAAAAAAAAAAAAAGTATTTTATTTGCCTTGCATCAATAATAGCATCATCCCTGAAAATTTCAGCTGACTCAGCCTGAATTTTGTTGGAGGGTTGCACCAACTGTCCCACCACCTTGCATAAGGCATGGTGAATGTAAAGAATTGCAACGTGCCTCACCCATGGAAGCGTATGGTCTTGGGAAGGGGTTCAGCTACCAGTGAATGCAGTTTTAAGCCCTTTTTAGAGAACTGACTTTGTGAGGATCATAAGAGAAAGCAATACCTTCATGCAACTAGCACCAGGCTAGACTGTTGCAGAGTTTAAAGGACCTTTATGCCTCTTCCTGCTTTTACAAGGATAATACATCTGAGCTCTCACATTTGTAACTGTTCTCATCAGCAAACTCCTGTACTCCTGTATCTATATGGAGGACAAAGAAAGTTCTGATGCATAGGAGAGACCAGCTGGGCTAAATAAATCATAGAATTGGAGTCTGGGGTGAGACAGAAGTGATATTTCTAGCTATTTTTGGTTCTGCTTTTAATTATCTACCATTTTACCCCATAAGGCACTTCATAAAATTTTGTAATGACCACTGAATATCAACAGACAGATTTAATTTAACAAGCATTTGAGATTTT
The DNA here is from genome assembly GCF_000699245.1 of Pterocles gutturalis. Taxonomy (NCBI): domain Eukaryota; kingdom Metazoa; phylum Chordata; class Aves; order Pterocliformes; family Pteroclidae; genus Pterocles; species Pterocles gutturalis. Next base: position 13,969 of record NW_010143861.1, on the reverse strand, counting down.
CAATTTATTTTGATAAAGAGATAGTCTGTTTAGTGGTTTCGTTATTGACTAAGCTCTTGGCTAGCTTAAGAAAACACTGTAAAAAACTGGTTGACCTAAATTCCTTGAAAGATAGATTTTATTTCTTTCCTTTTTGTAAGTGAAAAAGGCATTAGAGAATTTTTCATTTGTCAGACTGAATAGTAGTTTATAATTAAATTAATTTTTTTTCAAATATATTATGCTTTTTGTTCCTGCACCATGTGAAATGACTGAATATTACCCACTGCGAGAGAGTCTTCTTTTCTCAAGATAGCTTGGATTTCTGGTAACTAGGCAGCTAATTTTTTAGAAACAGATACCTAGGTTAAAGAAAAGCTTACCAGAGTGTTTCTTTGTGGTTTCAAAATGCTATGCAAAAGTTCATTCTTTTCTTTTGCACTTGGGAACTATATTAACTAGCTTTCATAGTATGCAACTCCAGTTCTCAGGTGTCATTAGTACCAGTGCTACTGCTTCATTTTTATCTTCTTTTACAATAATGATAATAATGCTGAAGCTTACAAACATGGATTTACATTAGACATCAAATGAAAGCCCCTGGTGAGTGGATTAACATATCAGGACAGTTGGCTGATGCATTTCAAGCAGCCTCTGAATTATATATGGCCCCCAGTGCCCTTATCATTAGGCAAAAATGTACTTACAGTTCATTGAATGGGACAGGATAAGTGAAATAGGACAGCTTCACGGGGTGATTGGTAGAAGGGTGTTATGCAGCTAGATGAAATGGATTGTTGATGACATTCTGCTTTAAAGTTCAATAAATTCATCCCCAGAGCATAGGCTGGTGTTACAAAATAATGGATTACTCCGTTGGTGTACTGTCATGATTGTATTTAATACAGTAGAAGCCTTTATGAGATGGTCAATAGTCATAGATTTATACAGAAAGGGAAAATAGCCTTTCACTTAACGAGAAATAATTTGTCTATGCAGTATTTTAAAACAATCACAAACTTTCCTAGCCTGAATAGATTGCTGATCGCTGAAGAAGCAGTTTACTGGTCCTCTTACAAAAGCAATGGAAATGTAGATCAATTAAAGAAAAACACTAGGCAGAGAGCTGAACAGAATGGGCAAGAAAATTAAAACTCAGTATATGGCTATTTGGGGTCTGCTCATGCTTCCTTAGGTTAGGTTGAATTTTCTTTTGTATTCAGTCAGGAATTCAACCTTTTTTGTTTTGTATGACAAATACAGACAAACTAATCTTTCAGTCTCAACATTCAACTTGTGGAACTTACTCTTTTCATATGGAATAAGTTTCCTGAGAACTAAGAAGATAAACTTTTCTACAGACATTACCTTCTGTTTACTAGAAGTATTGCATGATGGTTTTCTCTCTGGGGTTCTAGGTCAGTCATTTTATGTTTTTTTTTAATATATAAGGACACATCTAAACAAGTGGAATTAAAATAATATTACATATTCTCAGATTTAAGAGTAAAACTTCAGTAGTGTTGTAATTGTTATGAATCCAAACATTTTAAATCCAGGAAATTCAGTATAATTGCACACAAAAGACATTGAAACATGCATCAGTAAGAAACACAGAATTAGAGTGTTCTAGCAATTTTACCACTGTCTTATTGGACACGGAAGAAAAAAAAAAAGGAAGGTAAAAACCTAAAGGTAATCTAAGAAACATTGAGTTATATTATTTCTTCATGGCATAGATACAGAGAAAAGATTGTGTGATTATCTATACCTGAATGTTTGTGTTTTATATATGAATATGCTCGATTTTATCATATCAAGTTTGTGGATAAGCGCAACATCCTTTTAACATTCCTAGCAGACATAAATTTATGTAAAGGTAAGGTCTGTAAGCAGAGAGAATATATTTTGTTAAACGAACCGGAACACCTATAAGTATGAAGAAGCACATAGCAATCTAGATAGGCTCTTTGTAACACCAGATTGTCAGAGAGACTTCTGTTTCCAAAAACTTGTTTTCCCCAGTAAAATTAGTTAGCTTGTTAGAAATGGTTAATCCTTAATAAACCTTGTCTTCTTATACTCTTAAACAAAAATTACCTCTGTAATAGTTAATATTTCTTCCTTGAAATAACAGAATTGCATTTATGACAATCATTGAACTTCAAAGAGAGTCACATTCAGCAAACCTAAATCTCATCAGACATAAAATACTGAATATTTTGTTAACACAGGCAAAATCTTGGCTTCTACTGATGAAACTGGGGCAACAAAAGATGCAGTAAGTAGTGGTGTCACTGCTGATAATCAAAGGACCTAACTTTTATGTCCTCACAGAAGACATATGGCAGTAACTGGAAGCTCATCTCCAGCTGCATGTACTGCTGTATTTTCAAAAATGACATACCATAAATATTAGCAAGACTCATATGAACACAAACAACAGATTCTGAGTATATTTTTTCCATATTTGAGTCCAGAAGCAAAACTAATCTTTATATTTCGTTAGACGTTTTTCTTCACTGTTTTTCTTCCTCCTGTTTTTCCTTTGTTAAGAGAGTGAAGAGAAAATGAAGTCCTGACCAGTGGCTTCCACAGACTATACCAAAGATGGTCAGCCACTAAGTAGGCTGATAAGCAAGAGGGAAAGGCAGTGCTATTGTCGCTGCTTTTCTCTAACAATTCAAGAATTGTTTCAGTAAACTACATGTTGTATTGCTTGTTGCTCATAGAATCTGCACCTTGTACTTTTGTTTTGCTGCAGACAAAAAGAAAGGAAATAAATGAAGCTCCAAACAGAACCCAAGGCCTTCCAAAGTTTCTTCATTGTAGTAGCTTGATTTTGTTATTCTCCAGCATCTCAGAAATCATCATGTGATTAGGTTGCTGCTACTGCAAGAAGAGAAGGAATTTGAGATTACCTGATTCCCTGGACAAAAGAAGTAATTGTCTTTGGTATGTGAGTTGTAGTGATAGCAAACTGGATGAGATTTTACTGCCTACTTCACCTTCTGCATAGCCCTGGGTAGCCCAGTGAGACACCAAAAGAACAATGTAGCTGCAGTGACTGATAAGGATGGAGAGGAAAGTGCTCCACTGAACCAAGGCAGCAGTACTACTCTCCTTCATCCTTACCTCTGACAGTAGGAAAAGCAAGCCATATATAAATAGTTCTGCTTCTGGTTCTCCTAGCTTTGTCCTTGTCTCTTCCCATGACAGCAACAGCTAAGTCCTGGCCTAGCCCTTCACCTTGGGGTGACAAAATTAACATTTGCCTACACTTTTCTCTTCCTGATTTGGGTAGGCTGCACCACAGGGACGAGTGAGATACATTGTGCATCTGCCTCTAGCTACCAGGGCTGGTTCTCTGAGTCTCTCCCCCTTATTAAAAACTGTCTTTTATACATTCCGAATAACCTGTACTCACATACCCAAGCTTCATGCCTACGGTGAAGCTGTGATTAGTCAGGCAGGATGTTCAGAAAAAGAAAGGAAAAAGATATCACAAAAATTTTGGCTGTATTCTTTCAAGACTGGAAGTACGGTCCTGCCTATCTGCATGTCTGGTGCTTGAATTAAAGTTGGGTTTAATGTGCATTTAAACTTTATAGTTCCAACAAGCCATAACTTGTATTCCTATGCATTACATTATACACATATATGATACACAGAGAAAAATACATTGGAAACACTTACTGGGATACAAGCTTAAAACCTTATTATTATCAACAAGAAAAATAAAAAAGCCTTCTGAAACATCCTCCAAAGTTTTTATATTAATATTTTAGCATGCAGCTAATATCTATAAAGAAACTGTATAGTCACAACTGACCATAGAACAAGATTCCACTAAGTCACCAAGCTAATCTTCTGCTTAAATGAAGCTCACCCTATTATAGATAGAAATATTAAAGCAAACAGAAACATTTCTGATGGATTTTACACAGAAATGAAAGCTGCTAGTGAAACAAACTCCAGCTCACCGTCATTTAGTGAGTTTGAAAACTACTCCAGATTTTAAAAACTTGATCAAAGAGGTGAAAAACTAAACAAACTTCTAATCACCGAAAGGTGAAATGGAGAGTGATGATATGATCAGTATGCCCCAATTTTCTTAAGACATGTATGTGCTGTGATGACTTAGGCTGCAGTTCCACAAATAGGATAGAGGTTTCAGGGCATAAAAAGTGGTAACCACACGACACAGAGTGCCAAACAGGCAGAATGTCAGCCTGACATATTCATGGTTAGTGAAAAAAACAATTGATGGGTTCATTTAAGTTTAGGTGGTTAAGGTTCACTTAGTTTTGCCAGGTGGCTAATCTTGTGTCTGGTCTGTTCCAGTTGGATCATCTCCAATTTACAGTCCCATCTTCTTCTTTTTCAGTACTGTCTTGTAGGTCAAGATCCTCCTTTATATTTCCTCGTTCACAAAAAGCTGTTGGTTTCATTCACATATTCAGAACCTCTCTTTACCTTCTGTAACACCAGCTTGATTCCTGACTTATCCACTTCCAACAGCAGGCCAAATCTAGATCCTGATTGAGTGACAGATATCAGAAGCCATCCACACTGAAAGTGATGCCCCTTACAGTTGTGTTCTGCAGACCCCTTCACTACAGACATACCTGGACCAGAGTGATCTACTCAGATGGAAATAGAAATGTCTGTGTGAAGAACTGTTGTTAGAAAGTCACAGAACAATGGTCACTACAAGCCCACGCAAATATGTCACAGTCTTGAAAAAGCATAGATTCTGCATGAAGGCTAAGAATGACTCTCTACACTCAAACTATTTCTTATGAGAGAGAAAAAGGGCACAGGCTTATCACTGTCACAGTCATCCATACTGTTTAATATTAGCACATTCCCTGACTCACTCATGGTCCTTTCTTCCTGAAATGGGTCTGGCAAGACAGCACAGCATCTCTTCCAGTAATCAGTATATGATCCCTTTGTTTTTTGGAGCAAAAAGAATTCAGTTCTATGGCTGTGAGCCACACTGTGACACCTGCCCTGAGGACCAGATAGTGAGCCCTGACTCATTAAATTAATGAAGAGACTTGGTTGTACCTTAAGCACATGTCTACCACAAAAGAAGCTTTTCAGGACCAGTCAGGAACATCTTTCAGTGTAAAAGCAAATAGTCCTTGATACCCTTGACAGCATAGGACTGCAGCTTCAACTAAAGTCCCCACAAGGACTGCACCATCCTTGTTTCAAATCTCTGCATAACTGAATAAATTCTGCACACTTTTTCCTATAAACTCTGTTCTAATTTTCTATTCTATTCTAAAACCAGATCCAGCTACTGAACTGAACCATCAAACAGACTTAACTGTTAGGATGAACCAAAATGCTGAAGAAATACTTCTTTAGACTCTTCTCCCCCTTAAATATACAGTATAATTAGGTGAACACATGTAATCTCAGATTGACATTTTCAAAGTTGACTGTGCAATTATAAATCAAATTACTACAGAAACGAAAGGAAGCTTCTCAGTTCCTTGCTGACCTTCAGTGGGCAAGAATTGCACGGTTTCCTCCAGATAGTCACAGCTCTAACGTTTTAATAACGCTTCTAAAAGCTCGAGGGAACAAACCCCAAATACCAACTCCCAGTGTTGAATGGACATGTACCGAGTATCTGTTCTTCTTGACTTGGGAGGAAGAAACTACATATCCTGTAGAATAATTGTTAGCTACCACATTGTTCTAAGGTTCACTTGTTTTAGTTAATCGGGATTTTTGGCATTTATTCATTTTCTTTAAAAACAAAGGAACTCATATGATTGGCTAGCTTGACTTCCTGCAAAACAGATCTATGAGCCACCCCTGGTAATCTCTGCACTAAATCTGTAATTTCTATGTAAACTATACTACATTTCCATGGATACATTCAGTTTTGATGACTTCTTAAAGTTATGAGTTCACCCCATACCTTGCGAAATTGTTCCAGTTGATAATTACGTTTCTGCACAAAAGTTTTCCTTGCTCTAAATCTGAATGGGCAGTGGTCAGCTTTCATCTACAGAATCCTGTGTATGTTTATATGTTCCTTTTGCCAAATAGGATGTCCATGGCCTTAAGGCCTGAGTGTTAATTTATTAGATCCTGAATTGTTCTTGTGGCTCCTTTGTGAATCACATCTGTTTTTTCACCATTATGGTATTTAAAGCAGTGATATCCTCCCTTAAGCACTACTTCATATCCCCTGCTATCTCCCGAGAAAGTCCCGGGAACTATGATTTCCAGAGTCTTTTAGCTATTGCATCACACAGCTCATGTAAGTCAATGTAAAATTATTCATACTTGGGCATTCACTACCACTGCATAACAAAGTACTTTTCAACCCCAAATCAAATTTAAGTCAAATTTAGCTTTGTGAGAAACATTGTATCAATTATTTATGACTAAATACAGATACTGATCCTATGTATTCAATTAAACTGTTTAATTTGCCTGTCATTATTATTATCGCTGAATGGTGAATTTTTCATCACCAAGAAAAAATACTTCAATTTTTATTTTCTTTCAGATCATTCATATTGTTAAGAACCAAATACCCACTTAAGCCATGTTTCTTTTCAAGCAATTTGCTCTGAGGGATATTTTAGTTTAGCTCAGTTTTGCTTTACAGAATTTCAACAACATTATGCCCAATATACTGAAAGATACCAGTTTTGTATTACAATTAGGCAACGATCACATTACATGAGAGATTATCCTTCTCTATTTACAGTAAATAGCTACAAGTTCCAGGAAAACAGAAGCTCTATTCATGAATGATTTACGTACTGCTGCTTCTCAAGGTTTTGTTTTATTCAAGTCAAAATTTGTGCCCAGAATATATTAAAGACATATTCTAGTTTTGTGTATGCAACCAAAGCTGAATGCATGTAGTAGTTTCTTTTGAATCAATCTTACCATTGCTATAAATTCCACCCCCTCTCTTATTCTGAGGATCTGATAGAGTAAATCAATAGCACTCCAAGATGCATCGTATCTAAGGTACAATAAGATGTACATTATTTTTGGTAGACATGAACATACACAGATGTGTAAGTTCCCATGTGACAATGTCTTTGGTATCTAGGAAAGATTTACTTTCCCTATAACTAAAGGAGCAAGTAATTGTGATTGTTGTTGTGTTATTACTTCCTACATGAGGGCAAACTCACTTTTCGAATGGGCTTAATAAAAATTTTAAAAATAGGTTTTCTACATTTAAAACAGTTTGTTTTATTGAGGAGTTCACACAAGGAATTAACTGAAGCTACATTTCAGGAAAAAGTAAAGGATTTTGAAAGACACTTTGCAAACTGTTCAGCTGTAAGGATGATGGATAATACAGTCTTTTTCCGAAGACTTGGAAACAGAATCAGAATACTCATGTTTGATACTTTGGATGTACCACTAACTCCGTAATCCATTAGTCTGTCCATAAATGACATAACTGTTTATCAAATTAGCAAACATTATGTCATTTGTTTTTTGCTCTGCCTCTGTCCCTTCTGTGTGCAAAGGAATGAATTACCTTGGCAGAAGAAGAGAAAGAAGTGTGTGACAATGGCTCACCAGTGACAGCCACACTGTATTTATTATCTCAGGATCTTTTAATTCTCACCTACATATTGAAAGAAAAGCTTGCAAAGGGACTTGAAAGCAGAGAAGAGAATGAAATATGAATTTTTATCCTCATGTCACTACACAAACCAGTCCTTCATGTTTTTTTCAGTGTAACAACATGTAGCAAGGACTTCATGCACTGCAATCTATTATCTGTACTGTAACACCTTTTCACCTTGGTAAAGATTTGAAAAGTAAAGGTGAAAAAGGATGACTAACTGGTGTCTTAAACAATCTCAGTAGAATATTTGGGTTGCGTTGATCTGATATTCTATAAAGGTTTTTGGAACTTGACACTTAAAAGAAGGAACAATGCCCTAAATTTCTTAAGGATCTTTCTTTCCTTAAGGAAATTTTTGAAATTTGAAATTTTTCTGTACAAAATATAAGAGCAGGATAACCCCTAAGTCAGCTGATCAATATTGTAATTTTTGAGGGGCTATTACACAGTTACTTTTGCCTGCTTCCCAGCCTCACTTAAATGTGTTTTCTGAGTCTCTAATATTTAACCAGTGGTGAGCAGGGAAAGTGAACACAGAGTTAGCATTCAGCTGTGTTTCACTGTATGGTCACAGATTTCCTAGAACCTTGAGCTCTCTAACTAGCAATGGGAAATGTAAACAAACTTGGTTTTAAATGGCTTACTGATGTGTGAAGCAATAATGTGTCAAAACAACACAAAATTATCTTTAGGGGTTTTTTTTACATTTTAGCAATAGAAAATGAGATGTGATCTAGAGAGGAAATGCATCAAAAAAAAAAAAACAAAAAAAAAAAAAACAACAAAAACCCTACCCAAAACCAAAACTGTGTAAACAACTAGATATATATAACACAAGAAAATGAAGTTTTCTGTTCAAAACATACGCTCACTGCCAATTTTTTAATCACAAACCAGAAAAATAATTAAATAAATACATAAATAAATAAGTAGAAGGCAGTGTTGTAAGTATTCAATCAATAGGGAGTTTGACAGTATTGATGGAACTTCCTTACGGTCTCCTCAGAACTCCTTATAAGACTCCCATCAAATTCAACAGTTCAGGATTAGTCTTTTGAGTTTTGACTGAACTTTTATTGCAGTATTAGATTAACAGAATTTAGCTAACATGATTTTCCACTCGAGAGGTTGGTGAGGGGTGGGGGGATGGAGGGGGAGAGAGAGAGGAAGGAAGGAAGGAAGCAAGCAGCGTTATATGGGCATAAATCAATAAAGCCGTACAAAAGAGTAGAAGTGTGAGCTCAGATGCATTGTAAATCGCTGATAAGCCAAAGACTGTAAAAGTCTCTACATGATAAAAAAGTATTGCAGTGATGACTGAATTACAAATGCATTTTGTTTCCCCAAATATCTCGTATTTAGCTCTCTAAACAAATCTGTCAAAAAAAAAAAACCAAGGATATTTTCAGTAAAGCTGGATAAAAATAAATTCAGTCCATCTGGCTTTTAACTAAATCTTGACAAATAGAAAAGAACGCATATGTTTCTTTACTGCTAAGACTTCAGGGCAGGTTTTTTGTCCGCTTGGAGGTTGCTTTGCCCCATACTTCTAAAATATTCTGGACGCTGATTTGTATAACTGACCTTTGAAAGATACTATCAGCTTAGGAAACCTGTAGCCTCAGAGCTGGGACAAGAGCTCTTTTGGATCCTTCAGCAATCAGCCTAGTTTGGAGTAGCTTTTGTAATGCTTTAATTTAACCTGATGACTTGTATCTTTGAATGTATTTCTCGCCCCTTTCTCACTTGATTGTTTTTTAGGTAAAGTAGCATATATAGTCCCTTTAAAATCAACTGCCTAAACCACAAATATTTGCATTCTGCAGTTGTATAAGGATAATAAAAGCTTCCACAAGAGCTGAAAGGAGAATAAAATGCTGGTTTCTTTTCTGTGAGCCATAAGGTATTTTGAAATGATCTTTCTTAAACCTTTTCATTCTTTCAAATACACTGTTTATATCTCTTCTATACTACCCATTGATCTATTGGCTCAGGAATAAAAAATATTTTCATTGTAACAGTCTTGTCTGGAACAGAATAATTTAATTATATTTTCATCATAATGAGCACCTTAGGAAGGTTACAAAGAACGACTAAGATACAGAACAAGTCTGTTTACCTATGGATTCCATACATAATCTCTTGGTTTAATGAAATATCAAGAGATTTTTGACATTCATTAAATATCAAAAGTTTCCTCTTGGAAAGAACCTTGTTTAGTTTATTTTTTCCTGCTGCAAACAAAATAAAAATTAGTTTGCTAATAAAAATGCATTTGTTTTTATTAACTGTATTGAATCAGATTAACTGTATATAATCTGCAATAAGGCAATAACAGTACGTAATCTGAGAAACCTGCGACGAGGAGGAAGTAGAAGATAGATTTTTGGTCATCAAGAAAATACTGCCACAGTCTTCCTTTCAGAACTGTATTTGACATATCCTGCTAAATGAACTAAAACAGAGAAAAGGATAGAATAACCACAAATGCATATTGCAGCATTCTACTCTACATGTTATCAAAATCTTCATAACAATAGTTATTGTTAGTACAGTTGTATGTCTGTCTATGAAGATTGGATAAGAGAATGAACACTTTGTCTGTCTGAAGAATCATACTTCTGTATGCCACATGAGCAAGTAAATATCCAACAAAACTACTCTGAGCAGAAATTAAGCTCATAGTGATACTTCATGTAATCAGAAACCCTGATTTACAGAACATCTCTACAGTAACTGAAATTTATAGTCCTGCCTCCCCTTGAAAGCTGTTGTGAAAGATTAAAGTGGGGAAAAACTGAGGAGGAAATGTGTAACAGCCAGTCCAGCATTGCTCTCTCCCTTAACAAAAAAATCGATAATGTCTGCAGGCATCCACACCTTCTCTAAAACAATCTTTTCTTAATTTTTCTTCTATTCCAACGTTCTATTTATTTTCCTAGCCTCTGCTTTATATGTACATGTATTGTGTGTCATCACCATTCCCTACAAAACTCAGAAGTAAATCTGCCAACTAATACTCATGGGTTGTTTTTTGTTTTCCTTTTTTGAAAAAATAGTAACACAAATTTAATGGAAAGTGGAATTATACAGTTGTATTTACTAATAGTTTATTTATTGTTTTCCAAAATACTTTATCAAGAACCCTGTGTACAGCTCTTTGTCACAAAGGAGAGTAAACAAATCTCTAAGTACACATAGGGACAACATCTCTGTTGCATATTCATGCACGGCTGGGTGGGGGAGTTCAGTGTTTGCACAATCTTTAATTTGAGCTAAGCAATATTTTCTTCATTAATTATGTTTATAAATGTTACTTCCAAAAATCATGTCTGCACGTTCTTCACATAAAATCTTATATTAGAAACAGACTATCTTTAATACCATACATCTTTTCTTTTAAAGACATCTGACACAAACTTACCACCGAGTTCAGTATGAGGGAAAACTATACTGTTATTCACTGCAGGTTTTGGAAAAGCTGCTTTGCAAAAGTAATTGTCTCCTACACACTGTGTAAATACAGAATTACAATTTATTTACAAAACTATAGGGAAATTGAGTTTGTAAATCACAGAGTTATTTGAATCGTGAATTGTTATAAATCCATGCTGTTTGCCACTAAACCTACAGATTATTATATCTCTGTCAGAGGCTCCAGATCTATCACGCAATATTTTTTTTTTAAATAAAGCGTGTTGCAGAAATTAAGTGCAAAGGTCTGAGATGTTGGAACTCAGAAATATTGGTGTGTAATTTCAAGCCTCCACTGGGAATTTGTTCCTGATCATTATTTCAGTGTTGCACCTCAAATTTTCAGGTTCTGACCACACTATTAGCTCTGTACAAAACAAATCAAAAAAACCCCTGCCTTTTCCATGAAGGGTTTCCAGTTTAAAAGAACAATCAGAGATTAATAAACACAGACTGAAGAGCGAATTAGGAAAAAAAAAAAAAAAAAAAAAAAAGGAAACACCTCAGGCAGTTTGACAGTGTAACAGAAAATTATATCCACTTGAGAGGCACTGATTCTCTTCACTCACCTGTACATAACTACTAAGCATGTGTAATATCTGTTCCACTCACCCCACATTATTCTTGTAATAAAACAGAGAAATATGTACTTTTAGAGTGCAAGTGTCTGGCTTGGATTAAATCTCTTTGATTACTTTTGAATTTGAATACCCATTTCTTTATGCTCATTATGAGAAAATCAAGGTAAAAGAGAGGCAGCAGCCTAATTGTTGTCAAAGTCTTTGGGGTTTTTATTACACTTTTTGTAGTCAGAATAGCAAAGGAAAGTTGTTAGAATTTTTTAAAGAAGTTGATGAGTTCCTTTCCTATGTATGAAACACATGAAGCACCAAGAAGCAAACTTTCTGAGAGAAATACATGGTATAAGTGGATCCTGAACAATCTGCAAAGACAATTTGCACTAAACATAAGCTACTTAAGAAACAAGACAGAAAGATACAGATGCTTTTTTTAATGCCCACAGTTAACAAGTGGTAGAAGAAAAGCAGACCAAGGACAGGAATCTAGCGTCCTCATTGTTTACATGGGGAAAAGAGATTGTAACATTTTGCAGCTAAATAGATCTAAGTAGAAGTGACGCAGTGCAAACTGCGCAGATCTAACAGGAATATATTTTATAAGGGTCTAGATTCACTGGAGTTTTTATTTTATTTTGGTTTTATCTAATACAGAGAAATTTCCATCTCATTGCATGTTCTGGCATCTGCAGGTTGGGACGATACTGAGCTTTTCCTGTACTGTTTTATCCTAAGTTTATCTCATGACCTGTGAGCTCTCTAGTGTCACTGTTGTTTGTATAACATACCTTGGACTGGGCTAATCTGTTTGTCTGAAAGAATTTCCCACAGTGAGATAATGTTTGATTTATTCCCAGTGTTTATACTACTGAGAAGTGACCTACACAGAACTGGGGACTCATACTAGGTATTTTATTTGGCAGTTAAAAAAAAAAATTAAAAATAAATTCACACTTATTTACCTGCATGTTGCTACAGACCTACACAAGATCTGATAATCTCATCATAGCAAATATAACATGTCAGTGAATTTAGTTTTATCCTCAGTAGTCATACCAGACTTACACAAGTCTATTTTCATAATCTGTCACTTTTTCCTCTCTTTTTTCTGTATGTTTCTATGAAATGAGGAGCCTATTTTAGGCTCTTGAGTTAAACCTGTTTCTTCTGATGTAATTCTCCAATCAGAGAAATATCTTCTAATCTTAAGACACAACATAACTCTCAGTTGATATTGACATGTCAAACATAACACATTGCTCTTAGAGAGCCAAGGAAATATAATTAAAAATTTTTAAAGGGATTTCTTTCATTAACTGAGTTTGAATTCGGTGACTAGGGAAAGCACCTAGGTTTAGCAAGTGACAAGATACTTGAGATGAACTGCTAGTGCAATCCAGTACCAGAAAAATTAAACAATTTATTTGTTGAAAGATTAACATCACATTTCTCTGCTACATACAAGCCTCATAATATAAATTACAAGGCTTTTGCCAGCAATGGAGCTTGTCTGTTCCAATGGCTATGCTTCGGATATTCTAGCTTTCCACAACTCAGCATTTCTTCTGCTTATGGTAGTTTTCAAAATATGTTTGGTCAATTCTTTCCCATTCTCACTCACACCTGTTTATTTAGAAGTTATTTTATTCAGAATTTGGCCTTGAAATGGTCATCAGTCACTAGGCTGCTCTCCTGAAACTGCAAATATCCACATCTTCAGGGAGAGCATGTATCTTAGTATTTTGATACTAAGAAAATGAAAATACCATTTTCACTATGGTATCTAGAAGTGTTGTCCTCTGCTTTCAACCAAAGTAAGTGGTTTAGACTTCATTCACTTCCTTGGTTAATTATTACTTATGTTTTATGAAAGGCAACACTGGGTAGATTTGTTGGGGGCTGCTCTTTAGTGATATTGTTTTCCTGAGAGCTGTTGAAACATAATATTATTTAATATATCTTCACATATAACCAGTTTTCTAGCATGAGTGTACTATGGATTTTACAGTTCTATCCTGTGACACTTAAATTTAAGTTTTATTATTAGCAAGGGTTTTTTTTAATCAAAAACATGTATATAAATTGAATACATCTAATATTACAGCCAAAGGGTTGTAGTCAATGGCTCTATGTCTGTATGGAGGCCAGTCATAAGTGGTGTCCCTCAAGGGTCTGTCGTGGGACCGGTGCTCTTCAACATCTTTAGCAATGACATAGATGAGGGAATCAAGTGCAAATCTGCAGACGACACCAAGCTGAGTGGTGCAATTGATACAACAGAGGTGTTGCACTTGGGCTGGGGCAATCC
>NW_010143860.1:97886-98529 GCF_000699245.1 Pterocles gutturalis | reverse complement strand
TTAGCCGGGCTGAACTAATTGGCAGCAGCAGGCTGGAGGCATGCTGAAGTAATTTGGTAGATTACCTCCTCATAAAAGATAACGCTGCGTGGAGGTAAGCAAACCGGTAAATTCCTGCAGTTAATTTGACAAACACGCGGTCTGCTGCAAATTACCCGTCTCCGCTGCGTTGTTTCGGGATAGCGTTTTCACGTCTCTCGGGCCCGGCGGTGCATGGTGAGATCGGGTTAGGCCTTTTCGTTTGAATTAGGGTGGATAAATACGGGCAGCGTTTATGTCTTCAAGTAGAATTGCGTTATGAGCAGTATTTGAGCGTCATCGTCCGCGCTTCCACCAGTTTGAAGCTATCTGTAGCGGGTACTGCCAGGTAAATGCTTGGAAGCGCTCGCCTAAAAATTTCCACACGGAGTTAGGGAACACAAGTGTCAGTATTCTAGGTGTCTGCGAAATAAGAAACATATGTCTCTGTGTATACTTTTCTATATTAAACAATGTTTTTATAGTAAGTGAAAGTTGGACAAGGACAGTTTGAACCTCAGCCAGAGCTACCTTGCCAGAAGTATGCCTGGAATGTTAAGCAGGCCACAGAAACATTTAAGCACGATCTGGGTTAAAGACTGTAGCAATTTGAGCGATTCCTGCT
>NW_010143860.1:69425-97855 GCF_000699245.1 Pterocles gutturalis | reverse complement strand
CACAATGATACATAACTGTTTAAACAGCCTAAATATTTACCTACCAGATCAAGATCTTTTGTCTTGTTATTTAGACGTATTTATGCGCGCACATATTTTTTTGCTGAGGTGTTAAATATTTCTTAGTATGCTTTAGATAGCACAGTGTATGTGCATTTTAATGTTAGTTTTATTGTAATATGCTGTTTTAAAGGTAACTGATAACATAACAATGCGTCTGTGGCTTCTCTGCATGTCAGCCTTTCCATTAAATTTCAGTTTTGTCTTCTGGAGTATCTTGCACACAGAAAATAACGAAAAAGATTTAGCCATTTACTACAGCATCTAAATTCAGTTACTATTAAACTTAAAGAGTATTGCTAAAATTATGGCCTCACATTTTGCAGAAATAATTTAAATGCCATGCGATGCTTGAAAATTTGACAAAATATTTCACACCAAGTGAAGTTTAAATTTAGATTTATTTTTCACATTGAGTAAGAACAGGCTGTAGAGCAGAGATTGAGACACATTGGGGTGGATAGAAAAGACATGTTTTCATGAGCACAGAATTCAAGTAGTAGGAGCTAGTTTTATGATTGCGGAGTTAATCTCTGGTTGAGGATAGACTACTGTTGTTTCTTTAGTGAGATGTCTCTGTTCTTCTGCGCAGTGGAAAGTGACCAGTCTTTTTGGTTTTAGTTGCAGCTATTCAGATTCCCATGGGCAGCAGCAAAGTAGGGAAGGATCAGGTTAGTTGTGTTCTGCCAAAATTTGTGTAAGAAAGGTTAGAGCAGTGGGGAAATGGTAGTGAAGCTGTATTTTTGCAAAAGGAGTTGAAAAAGTGGAAGGCAGAACAAACTTTTTCTATCATACGTACCTCAGTATTTTGAGTTTGGCGTAGAGTGATAAGAGATTAGCCCCCCATTTCTGTGAGTGATTTTTTTTTCTATCCAGGAGGAACTGGGCAAAACTGTGGTACCTCAGGCCATGCAGCGCTTGATCAGGGCTCTAAGAATTGGCATCTCCAAGCTTTTTTTATGGGCAGTAGTCTTATAAGAATCCCCACAGGCTCCCTTTTCCCTGTAGCTGGCACTTGGTAGTTTGCTTTTCTTTTTAGCATTCTCTCTGAGATTTCTCAGCCTTTTGTGGTGTTTGGTTAGTGAATTTAATTTGAAGCAGTTCTTTGATTAAAAGAAACCAAACAAAAAGTATTTCACCACCCCCTCCCCCCTCACCACCACCCCTCCAACCCCCTTCTGACATTTTTTCCTATTAAAACCAAGAAGAGAAGGAAATACTAACTGGAGAAGCTGAGGAAGAAGAAATGGGCTTGGTAAAGTTTGGGAAAGAGAAGGTGACAAGGGCAAGGGAGGGAAGTCAAAATAATACAGAGTGAGAGGAGATAAAGGACTTGGAAGTGGATACCTTATGATTTTCTGTGGTAAGAAAAAGTGGAATAAATGAAGAAAGAGGAAGACCTGTAGAAGAGTGATAAAATGAGCAGATTTGGGAAGCAAAAGATAAGAATCTTTGGTATCAAATCAGTAGTTAGGTTGGGGAAGATACTGTGTTGATCTCTGTAGATGGTGCGTAGTGAATAATAGGTTGTGGATGCTTGTCTAGCAGATCCTGTAGATCTTGAAATGGAGACATTGCACTCTTTCATCTTTCAGTAGTAGTCATCTTTTATCTTAATAGTTTGTAAGTTCTTCAAGGCAGCAAACTGCCTTTTCATCTTGTGTTTGCACAGTACTTGCTGTATTGAGATTCTGGTCAATAACTGGGGATTGTAAATGATTTTATAAAAGGCTGACTATGTTTGTGGTTGATCCTCGTGGCACCAAGGATCTTATTACTGCTGCTGTTTGTTACAAGACAATTTTCAAGTGATTAGAGCTTAGCCAAAACTGTTGGAATTTAGCAAAAGCTTTCCAAACTGGTGAGTCTTGTTGGATTTGTTGTATGTGGAAACTTTAGCTAAAATACAGTGTTGGGTTTTTGGAACAACAGTAGGGGACAGGGAGTGTTTCCTTCAGCTTCTTAATGTGTGAGTTGTCTTGTTTGTTTGAAGATTTAAATTATCTTGCTTTGGAGTGAGGATTTTAAACTTGTAAGGTGTAGCAGTGTTTTTGCATGGAGAAATCATCCATTTGGGCCAGCTTGGGAGGCACTGAAAAATCACTATGCACTGGGTAAAGACTTAGATTTTAGCAGCTGCGTTTGCAGAAACTTCCTGCAAGCTGGACTGCTGGTATGTTAATTGAAATCAGGGAGTTTTTCTGTCCTGTGTCCTCATCAGTATCTTAATTCTGAGACCTAAAAGCTGCTTAATTTGAGCACAGGAGAAACTCAGACCTTGTAGAGGAGGTGGGTTGGAACAAGTGGGGTTGGCCTTGGAATTTGACAGAGGGGGTGAAATTTCCATAGGTTGTAGAAAGCAAAGCAATCAGGAGTTGGGGTTAGGGAGAAGCAGGATGGCACCTGCAACCTGGGAAGAAAAAAGTAGAGGAACTGGACTGAAAACCAGTAGGGCAGGGAAAAACAGGTAAGAAGAAACCGGTCTGGTGAGGGTTTGGGGTGTGAGGGTGTCAGCTCTTTTCTTGGCTGTACAAGGAACCCTGAGGGAGAAGAAGGAACATTGAGTTTGGATGAGGAATTTTCAGAGTCAGAAAATGCGTGTGCAAGGCAGCATGCAAAGTCTGGGTGAAGAAGGGAAGATAGTTGGAAGGTGAAATTTAAGAACTATGTGTGAAGTGTGAGGACAGCGGCTAGGAAATGCAAGATGTGCTGGACAAGGAAACTGATGAAAAATCAGAGTTGTAGAGATTGGAAATAAGCAGGAAAGGTTAATGGAATTGAAGCAAGGAGTCAGCTTGAGAATGTCACTAGGCAGGTGTCTGTGTTATTAGGGGTGCAGAGTAGAAATGCTCAAGTGAGTAGTAATGGGCAGAAAAGTCCAAAAGTGCTAGCTGTTTTTTTGCTGAACTTTTTCAGGAATCCTCATTCTCATAATTTATTCGCTTTTAGCAAAGTCTGTATTACCCAGTTTGCCTCTTCTTTCTGGGAGGTAGGACAAAGACAGTCCATTACTACTATTGTTCCCTGTGTTACAGCAAGTGGCAAAGTGAGGTGTTCAAACCCATGAGCTAGTGTGATGCTACATGATGCGATTTCTCTTTCCCCAGTTTGGTTTTATAAAGGGTAGGAGATTGCATATACGAAGCTTAAATGAAGAGAATATTCATGTCAAATATTCAAAGCTAGAAAATTCCAGACTTAAGTTGTCTAACTACGTCTTGTTTTGTATTGACATCATTTTTTAGTGACAAACTACTGTTTCATATATTTTTTGCCTTATTTGGCTCATGGAGAGGAGCAACTCTGAGGGCAGATGAGAGGGCTGTGCAGTAGATGAGAATCGCTTCTGAAGTTTTTGCTGAAATGGGATGATGTACCCCCCTCTAGTGAGAAAAAGGATCTTTTCATGCAGCAGTGTGTGATATGGTTAGAAAGGCAGTGGCCTCTTTGTCAAGGCAAGAGAATATCTCCTAGAGTATTGGAATCCATCTGTCCAGTTGACATTCCAAAGAAGCATTTAAGTAAAGGTTTTTCACAAATGGAACTTTCTGGGCCTGGCTTAAACCTCTGCACAATTAGTCACAATTAGTGTTGTTGTGATAGAATTCAAATACTTCTGTTCCAAAGCATCAGAAAGACGAAGGCAACAGTTAGCACCACAGCCATTTTTGAAAGGTTGCTTCAAGTACACGTGTTTTGAGACTTTTCATGTCTGCTTCCTTTTTGTTGTATTTCGATTATCAACTGTGTTAAATCAGTTTTGTTTTGAGCTAATGTTATTTGTGGAATGGGAAGAAAACAAAGTGATTGTTGATCGTTTTTTTAATATTCCCTCTGAAAACATTATAGTGACTGGACAGATTTAAATCACATGTTTTATTTGACTGTGATGCAGACTGTTAATGTAAAACATTACGTTTCTGTACCCTATAGGTTACATTTTGTTTTGTTGGAAATTATGCTTTGAAAATGTTTAAAGGGGAGCAGAACTCCTGAAATACTAATTTTGTTGTGATTTTATAAATTGCCTCTCTAGGCTGTCAGTGCCAAGCTCACAAGAGGTGGAGATGGTTGTAAAGGAAAAAAAAAATTGAATGAGTATGGATCTGGAAATTATGCTCTCCCATGAGAGAAAAAGAGCTGAATTTATTTGGTTGAAGAGGTGTTTCAGAAGTGGTTTGAGTGCTGCTCATAAAAAGAGATGATACCAGAGACTTCAAAGCTCTTTTGTTTAGTAGATTTATAATAATATCTGATAGTCAGAAGTTGAAACCAGAAAGATATGTTTTTAATAGTAAAATATTGTGTCAGAGTATTTTTCCACTCCTTTAGCTCTCTAGATGGAATTTCTAATTCAATTTTTTTGACTGATTTAAGTCAGCTATCGCTTGAAGACCCATTGTCTATGACCATCTATTTTTATTCCCTCCGTTGCATGATATATCATTTGACCTATATATAATGTATATAGCTAAATATATCACATAAGGATTAGCAGAGCAGCCATCCTTTCATTAGAAAGTGGCTTCTCTATCTGATTGTTTCTCTTAACACATCAAGTAAGAAATCCAGTTTATCCCCATCCCTTGAGGCATCTGGGTCACTGCAGTTGCATCATAGATCACCTCAAGTTAGCAGTAAATACAGTAGACTTGATAGAATCTTTATTAAAAACAATGCATATGTGGTAGGAATTGAGATCCAGGTGTTTTGAATTTTCTGTGCAAATGTCAAGCCTGGATGCAGCCACACTGTGGATGGGAAAGCTCTGTAGCTGTGTCACTGCTCTCCTGCCATGTGAGTGGGAATACATGCTGCGGCACTTGGTGTTGAGAAAGGGCTGCGGTGCCCTAAGCCTCCCTGGTCAATCTGTACATTTCTCTACTTTAGTTCTTGTTCGGAATAATTCAGTAATATTTTTGAAGTCATGCCGTAGCTGACATCTGTTTTGAAAGTTTCACATATGTATATGCCATGATAAATCTAATTCTCTGCCTTTCAGGAGGGAGATAGGTTCATATTGTTTTTACATCCTGGCCAGTAGGTCTTCAAAAGGGCAGATACTGTAACTTTATCTTGTGAGTGAATTCCATGAAAATGGTTATGATTAAAAATGAATGTAGGTGCAAGCATACTAGAATTAATGTTACTTGGTATTAGGTATGTTTTTCAAGCAGAGTATTTTGTTTGATTGATAGATTCTGATAGCAAATATTAATAATCTGATTCATGACAAATAATTTTAAATTATTGATTTTTTCCCCCTTTATCTCTGCTCTCTGATTTAAGTGCTTTTAAAAAGTAGCTTGGGAAAAAGCAATGCCTCTATGAGTGAGCATTCGTGTTTCCTTGTAATTCAGCATTGTTAAAAATGAGTGCTACATGTCCAGTCAGTGAGGATTATAAATGTTTTTAGTTTTTCAGCGTCTCAAAGTAGAGGTGGGAGGCATCCACTCTTTCTTCTTAAAGGTGAAAGGTTTTCCTTATAATACAATAGTAATGAATTATGGTTTATTTAGTTGGTTTTTTCTGCTTAAAGTACATATACTTTGAAAATCTAGCTTAGGTAGCATAAAAATGCAAGACCTAATGCATGTGTGCTAAAGCATCAAAACAGCTATTGAGCTGAGTTAACCTCATTAACAAAAAACATTGTTAAGCTTCTTAACTTTTTGTGAAAGGTAAAGGTTTTGTTTTTTTGTGGTTTGTTTTTTTTTTTTCATGTGTAGTTTTTATCTCTAAATGGAAGTATTTTCAGCAATTAGATAAGGAATGCAGACACCTGCCTTATTGTATTTGTGTGCATTCCAGAAAGGACTAAATTAGTACTTGTGACTTCAGTGTGTTACAGCAGTATGATGGCAGATGTTATGAGGGCTTTTTCTTGTAGGATTCTGCGAGATGGTATTGACTGCCTCACATATGAGTTGAATTTTACAGACTAAGGAACTGTAATCTGCTGGATGTTGTCAGTGCTTGAAACTATTGGAGAAGGTGCTTTCCTACTTCTTGTATGTATAAATCAACATACATCTGAGTCAGTATAGGCGTAATGGTTGTATTTATTGTCATTAAACAGCACCAAGCATTGTTAAAAGAAAGCTGGGTATTTGCATTAATGTATCTCTAAAGGGTGTGTGTGGGGGAAGTGTCTGCTTTTTGGGATCTATAATCAGGACATGTGAGAATGCAAGATTTGAAATGTCACAAGGCCAGGGCTGTGTTTTAAGTTCTATTATCTAGAGAAAAAAATTCCTATTTAGGCTTGGATTCTAGTGATAAATTTAGTTTGAGAGATAACAACTTAGTGTTTTTAGTGAATGTAAATATAGTGACAGCACTGTGCAAACATAAGAACAAATGACTTGTAGGCAATAAAAAAAAATTAGAAACTTATCTATAGCAAAGTCCTGTTAACAAGCTTCATAGAGGTGCCTGTTAAATGTAATGTTGGTTTATAATTCTGTGCTATTTACCGGAAGGCAGAGATTTGTAAAGTTGCATGTGAGGCCGAACAGAAATATTTAGTTGATATTTTGGTGAAACAAAGTAAAACTAATACTTTTTTCTGCCTACAGTTAAAAATAGAACTTCCTGAATATCTTATCTACTGCAGATGTGACAGTTCCCATTCACCAGCAAAGCCAGCCAGTATCATAACTTTTAAGTAATCTTCAACTCGTTTCTGGTTGAAAGAAGCTAGCTAAAGAAAACATGCTCTAGGTACTTTTCATACTTCTCTGCCTGCTGTGGCACAGCAGCATGCATGCTCAGCGAGGTTGTGCAACACAGCACCCTCGAGCTACTGGTTACCTGCTGCCAAAAGTAGCAGCGTCCTCCTCGCCAGCCACATGGTCTCACCCCTCTCTTGCACTGGTACCGGTGCTTATTGGACCTTAGGTTAAGATGGATTTACAGAAAAAGCCCCTATGCAGTATTTCATTTGTCTCTTTTTGGGGAAGGTAGTTTTCAGCCGGTTTAGTTCTCTAAGCTGACTTAACCTTCAGGGCAGATGGGTATTTAAGTGGCTTATGTCAATTAAGTTTAATTCAATAAGGAATTGGATTAAGCAAAAGTGATGAGTCAGTTTAAAAGCTTCTTTGAGTAAATCCTCTTTGTGAATGGCTGTCCTGACAACTGACTTTTAAAATACCCCCATAGTAGAACAACAGATTTCTAAAAAAAACTTCGTTACGTTTAAAAAGGAAGGGTTCACTTTTCAGACGTAAGGTGGATTCATAAAAGCCAACAGAAATCAATTAAATAGGTGTGAGAGTCAGTTTTTCAGTTAAGTAGCAGCGTTGAAGTGGCTGTTAAGAAGTGAGAGAGTTACAAGCAGCAGAACCGCATTGGGGACTGAGCTTGGACATCAGCAGCTTGGAAGCACTCATGAAAGATTTGGTGAAGTCAGTGGTGAGGTTTGCCATCGCTGGCAGGGAGCAAAGCTGGTGCATGAGAGAATTGGATCTAGGACCAGACAGTTGTCTGGGGAGGACAGCAGCAGTACGGTACCTTGGAGGTGTGTGTGAGAGGGAATTGGGTATAAGATCAGCTAGGTGTGAGGAGGATCTTGACAGTGGAACACCTCCAAGGAGGATCTTGGTTTGGTGAAGTGTTGGGTGTAACTGGGGAGGGATGGAGTGTGAAAAGGCATGTCGAGGTAATAACAGAAACGACGGAGCAGCTATCGGGGAGATGTGGAAGGTGGCTTTGTCACCAGCGTTTGAAGCGCGACTGTGGAATTTTTTTAAGGGACCTGAATGGATCAAGGTTGAAATTGTCAGGTCGCAGACGAGGAGGTTGTAATATTTGAATTAGATTAACAAGATTTTTGTCTCTCTGCATATGGAGAGGAGTAAGGACTTGGATGTTTCATTTTTGCCTTGCTACCAATCCCAAACCTATTTCATGGAGATAAATTCTCAGTTCTTAACTAGTCATTAATGGCAAGGGAATGGGGATGTAGGCTTTGTTCTGCCATGCTAAAAGGGTCTTGATCCTTTCTTGATTCTGTTCCAGATATGAATATTAATTTGGACTTTAGTAGAATTAGGATGTGCTAAAAGCATGGCAAGACATGATCTGTTGCTTTAATGGCCCATTGAATCGTTTGAGTCAGCCATTTAATACAGCCAGCCTCCTAGTGATGAAGTAAGATGGAGTGTTTCTCAGTTTTTTTCTCTGCCTGAATTTATGAGTGTTTGCTGGAGCAGGAAAGGCTTGTGCATCCAGTGATGAGCTTGGTGATCTCCCTGTGGTTTGCAGGGTGGAGGCGATTCTGTGCTATACTGTGAGCTCTTTTGACTGAAGGAGCTGGTTGCCATCAAGTGCTGAATTAGTGAATATCAGAAACTGAAGCGACTTTTTTTTTTTTTTGCCTTCAAAGCCTTTTCTATTTCAATATATTTAATTGGCAATGGGACAAAAATAAAGTATAGTGATATCAACACTCTTGAACCAGCAATGGAGAATCACAGGCTATCTTTTCATAGCTTTCTGAAAGAGTTATTTTCAAGATGAAATATCTATGGAGAATCTTGTTGAAATGATTTTGATTTGTATTATACTTAGGCTGAAGCTCTTTCATACACACGGTAGTTATGATTCTTTATGGCAAAATGCAAAGTTTGGTATCAAAGCTGAAAATGCAGAATATTTCAAAATTGATTTATTTAGTCTTGGATTACAGTTTAAACAGCTAAAAATAAGACTTTTAAAAAAGCCTTAATGTGCAATGCATTATTTGTCTTTTCCATGTTTGGGAAGGCAGCTGAAGTACTGCATAATTGTCTAATTCTATAGCATAAACAAATTGTGACACACTTCTCAAGGAGGATATAGTCCAAAGTTACTTGACTTGAGCAGCAATTCCATGCATGCTTAAAAGGGAATTTCAGAATAAAAGAGAAAGTACCACTGGGGGTTTTTTTTGGCAATATAGGGATAGTTAGTAGATGGAGAAAGTGTTGTATGTGGTTGGAAACTACTGTGTATCTTCTGCTTCCCCCAGGCTACATCCTTTTGATAAGACTAAGATTCACAGTATGAAAGATATGATATGGCACATAGGTGAAAATCTCTGAACCCCGAACTTCAGAATAAGTTAATCACAAAACCCAAGAAAAATTTATTTAATGGCCATCATGGCTGTTGGATCCTAGATCAATTTCAGTAGTATCTAAATAGTCTCTAACACTATAATTGATGACTAATACAAATTAATGATAATCATCAAGTTATAAGCTAGAGAAAACACAACTGATCTCTCCATGATAAAAAAGTAATTGGAAGTGCATGTAAAGACTGGAAATGCAATACATAATTTGTCAAAATTCAATCAAAGCATATGTTATAGTGCATATTCATATACATATTTCCAACTGTATGCAATGTACTGAGTGATGATATTTTTTTAAAAAAGTGTGTGCTACTTTGGTTTGAGTTGTCTTATCTTTGCTTTTCTGCCAGCTCATAGTTTATTCAAGGGAAAACCTAGCGATGATTTTGTGGTTATGGGTGTACCGAGATTTGTGATAAATAAGCACCATGTGCTCAAGACTCTGCGCGGGCATTTCAGTTCCACTTCTGTGTTTAATGTAGCTGCTCAGTTGGGCCAATTAAGTTACTGAATTATTTTTTTAGAAAAATGTTTACTAGTACTAGCTTGCAGAACAGATGGTTAAAAAAAGCTGTCCTTTGAAACGATGGTCTAACTTCTTGCGTGCCTTGAGATTCCTCTGAGTAATCAAATACAGTCCTTCCCTAAATACACCTAGGTGTGTGAGCTTACAGTTTCTTCGTTTGGTAATGCTTCAGACAGGGAATTTTTCTTTTAGAAGTAGTTTGATAATCCATTGTAGCCTACCTCTTAATTGCAGTTTGATTTTGATGCTCCCATCTGGTCTATATGGCAAAAGACATTATTTGCACTAGATCTCTGTGTTTCACAGAGGTTTTAAAAAATAATTTTCCTCAAAAGTAAAGCAAAAGCATCTTAATTAAAAATTTTCAGGTATTTTTGGATCAGCTTTATTTTGCATCTGGACTGGTTAGCCATAAATTTATATTGGCTCTAGGGGAACTTTAGGTGTAAATTTCATGTCATCAAGAGGAAGAGTTATTGTGAAAACTTCATTTTTTTTTAATTTTTTTTTATTTCAGTCAATTCTTAATCCTTAGAAGCTGCAGCTTAATGCATGCATGGTCCAGTATTTTAATGTACTTGTTTATAGTGAGGGGTTCCGAAAGAACTGACTCTCCAGTTACCTGTATTGATCAAAAATAGCTGCACCATATTTATATGGGAGTTGAAGGAATAATGGTTTTCTTAAGCCTTTTGTCTTAGTCAAGGGGAGCATGCACAGAGATGGAATGAGAGATCCTAGTGCTTGGCCTGATCCTGTCTTTTCTGGTGTTTGTATTTAATCGTTCTCTGCATTTTGAAAGTCTTGTGTACTGACTCCTTATGACACCATGTAATGCACTGAATTTAAGAACTGTTTTCTTTGATCTTGAAGGCTAGTTTCAGATAAGTCCCTTTTGATTTGTTCTGCAGTCTGGAGCATGATTACTGTTCTTGAACTGTGTTAGTTAAGTGCCTTCTATTCAGGAGGATGATGATGTCGAGGGAAAAAGTTAACTACTGAGCCCTGCGTACTTGTCTTAAGCAGTGTTAAAATGGTAGGTTGGGATTTTTTGTTTTGTTTGGGTTGTTTTGTGTTTTTTTTTTTTTTTAATAGGATATAGCTACAAATGTTCTCCCAAGAAATTGTGAAATAAACCCTTTAATTTTTGCTTTTAAGAAAGTCTTTCCCTTTAGCCTATTTTGGAGTAAAATGTCAAGATGTTTATGATCAGGCTGACTCTTGGATTCTGATTCATTGATGGTGGGTACTATGAAGATACTGTATTTCCAGTTACAGGAATTATTTTCCTGTTGTAAAATAAGCTGCTTTGCAAATTCCTGGTTGTCTGTTTTTAATAGTTTTCTGTATGTGCATATAGGAAGTTTTGGAGAAGTGTTACAAACTTCTTCAGTTAAGCGTGATAGAAAGCTTTCAGAGCAAAAAGCCCATTTAGTCCATAAGCAGGTATCCATACACAAATATGTAGGAAGGAATATGTGAAGTGTTTTGTGCAATGTAGTTTAATTATCTGAAATTTCAGGTAATTTATAATCTACAAGATTTCTTACAGCTATAGCCTCAGTGCTTCTGGTGGTAAACATTAGTCTGACTGTACAGCTTTGAAAGCTGGAGTTGAGAAGTGTTGGTAAGAAATGATTTCTGGAAGATTTCCTGAGTTGTGATCAGTTTGGGTTGGGGTTTTTTTGTTGTTGTTTTGTTTATGTTGTTTTGGTTTGTTTGTTTGTTTTGTTTTTAAAAAGAAAAAGGACAGTAGTGTTTCCTATCATTGGCTGGGAATGGCACTCAGAACCTCCTAATCTCTGTACTGCATCTTTTCTTGGGATTCAAGGGCATTTTAGGGAATTATCAATTACCTTAGTTTTTAATGCATTTTCAGAAACAGCTTGTGGGAATTTTGGCAGAAATTTTGATATTGCAACTTTTTTTCTTCTAGGAGTGTGTCGTGTGCTTAGAAAAAAGTCTTACGTTTTCCCAGAAGGGCATCTAAAAAAACGTGAACATTTCATTTAGCTTAGATGTAAACCTGTTTTCATGCTGTGCTAGGCCACAGGATGTCTTTCTATGACCTAATAAAAGGCAAAGCACCAGATGGTTCATGTGGATGAAAATACGTATATACTTATTTTAAACAAATGTTCATGAAGTTTGTCACAATATTCTGGAAATCTCACAGACTAGATAAAACTCCAATGATTATGTAAAATAGTCCATTTCTGTAAACTTCCTTCCACTGAAATATCAAGTGCCTTGTATGTAGAGCTTGTTTAGAGGTACAGAGTGAACTCTCTTGTACCAGAGTATGCTGGAATATCATGTTAGGTAAATTTCTGCTGGCAGTTATCTTGTAGATCTGTCTGTGCCTGTTCAGGGCTTCTGTTTGGTGAAAGGATGATGTAGCTGATCTTGTTCTCTGGACATCTGCCTGCTAGGAGATGTTCTGTTTCACAACGTCTGCCAAACAACTCTAAGGGGATAATAGGTTTTCGTTACTATTGACTGGGACTTGGTTTGAATCGTTGAGTTAAAGGCTTCCCCTCTTTCGCTGCTTTCTGACTTGCATGAAGCTTTTTGGCCATTAGCTGATTTTTTTTTAGAATTCAGAATTTTTAAAGAGTTTTGTTGTTCTGGTTTTAAAATACAGCTGCATCATTTTATCATTAAAACTTACAGTAATAAATTTCTGGAATACCTCCTTTGTGTAATTATGTATGGTATGTGAACATCTGGAGTTTCTGAAGTTTTGAACATATGTCCGTTTGCCCATGCTGTTCTTCAGATATTTGTTTCATTGTTTCTGAATTCAGTTGATAAAGAAAATCATGTTTATTTTTTACCTTAATCACAGCCATAAGTTTATCTTTACATTTGGAATGTATGGAACATTTATAAAAGGGTTTTCTGTCATCTTTAAGGAATAAATGACCCTGTGTCCAGAACTCTGGTTCCATTAGGAACACCCCAAAACTGTGGATAGTGTCCTGTCTGTGGAAATTTTTTCCCTGCCTTCCAGTCCATGAATGGTGTTCTTTAAAATGCAAGGCTTTTGAGATCATATGTTCATTTTTCCATCTGTGGCCTTTTGTGTATGTGCTCTGAAGCTTATTTTTAAAAGTGGACGAAGATTTTAATGCTAATACGTGTATCCACATATTTTTAGGCTATGTCTCCTGTAGAGAAAAACATTTTTTCTGGGATGTTACATGGGTTGGTAGGCTCTTAACGTAGTGTTAGTACA
The DNA here is from genome assembly GCF_000699245.1 of Pterocles gutturalis. Taxonomy (NCBI): domain Eukaryota; kingdom Metazoa; phylum Chordata; class Aves; order Pterocliformes; family Pteroclidae; genus Pterocles; species Pterocles gutturalis. The sequence continues at coordinate 84,913 of NW_010143860.1, read as the reverse complement.
TTATGTTAAAAGTGAAATAGTTCCCCTTTATTGTGATTTCTGTCTCAAATTAGGAATATATTGGTTTTTTTCTCCCCACTAGTGAAGATGGTCAAATGTCCAGACTTTTACGAGAAAAAATTCCAAATAGTTGTCAGAGCACTTTGGTTAAAGAGTTTCTGAATGTTTTAAGATACTACAGCCTGTAGAATTTAAAATAATGAGTTTTGGTGGAATTTTGGGGGTTTAGGTTTTGGTTTGGCAGTTTGTGTGGTGTGGTTTTTTTTTGCTTTTTTTTTTTTTAGGAGAGGGAAGTATGTGCTATGAATAGAATGCTAATACAGGAGATTTTCCTCGAGTCCACATTTTACCCATTTTATATGCTCTGTATGCTAGCAAGCATGCTTTTAAAATGTTGGAGGGGTTTTTTTTCATGGTAAAAATAGCTTGCAGCTTATTGAAAAACAAGGCAGACCTGTGCCTCAAAATCCAAATGAAACTGCTGCTTAGATGAGGCTCTAAAGAGGGCATTTATATGTTGTGGAATGAATGGCATGCCTTCGCTGACTCCCGCAGGCCGGATATTTCCAAGGTATCAGACAGAACTGTATATACTGCTCTCTTCCCCCTTCAGATCTGAAGGTTTCTCCCTTGGCAAGGTCTGAAGGACTCCTGGCCCCGGTGGGGAGAACAGGGTGGGGAGTTAGGGGGTGGTGGGAGGAAGGGAAAAATGGACAAGGTAACTATATACATGTGGTTTTGATTTTTATTTTTATTTTACACCCAAACTGTCCTGTGATAGTTCGTAGGCTCCTTGTACTTTGTGAGGTAGTGTTGTTTTTCTAATCATTGTTCTTTGAACACTGTAGTTAGGAATTTCCTGTTCACGTTTTACTACAATGGTTTGTTTAAAGTGATAGACCGGAGTCTTTTTCCTGACCTAAAACTAGGTTAGCCTTGAATGTCGAAGAGAAGTCGGACAAATAAAGAGGATAGATTGTATTTGCTTATGTCATGGAGAGAGGCCTTTTAACCACGGGCTCAGTTATATCAAATACCACAAGTCATGTTTCTTAAATATTTACTAAGACAAATAAACATAGTTATTGTATGAACTGGCATGTCTCCAAATTCCTATTTCTTTGATTCTCATGGGTGGGTCGCTTTTAATCAGGAGAAATATTCATAATCAAGACTTTGATATTTCCTGGATTACTGAATCCAGCGTTACCTCAGTTCTCCTGCCCCCATTGTTACGCTTAGAAAATGCAACAATATAAACGTCAGCAAAGTTCACGTTATAAAATGCAGCAACAAACTGTCAGGAAATACTCAAATTGGAAATAAATGTGTCTTCTCAATACGTCTGGTGCCTGTGTAAAGGAAAAAGTAGCGTAGTCTTTTAAAGTATTGTCATACGTTTCCTTTCAGATTTGGGAAGAAAGTCTCCCCAGCCCAGCAGTGTTAGATGCACAAGGAATTGCAGCATCCTTGTTATACAATTTATGTTTATGTAGGACAAGTTCCTTGTATAACACTGCTAATCTGTGTAAATAGTGCACACCTGTATTGATGGAACAGTGCAGGTAATAAGGCTACTGATCTTTATCTGGAAAGAGATAAAATTTCAGTGTTTAAAAACAATATATGATTTCCACTTTGGGTTTTTTATTTTGCAGAAAAATTACTGTGACATAAATTGTATTATGGCATGGCACAAAAGTTTTATCCAGTTTTGGAGGGATGGCACATTGACCTGCTTGTGCTGGCTACTGCGATCGTTACTGACAAGCGTAAAACCTGTGAATATACAGTTTATACAATGCTCTTGGTTATTTTTAATGCAAGAATGTCTGTGTAAATGTGCATGTGAAATTGTGATAAACTTGCTAAATTAATTTTTCAAGCTGGGAGATGTCAGATTTGTAAGGTTGCAGAGTCTATAGCTGATATGACACACGGACATGTCATTACAAGGGTGTTGCCAGTTAAAATACTCAGCTGTTATGGTATTTCCAGCTTAGCATCTAACTTTGTTCCACCCAGCAAATAGTCACATAAATAGGACTAGCTGTGGATTTTTAAAGGAAATCTTTAATGTATTTTTAAAGAAAATAACATTTGGAAGGGAAAATATTTGGGGAGCTTGCACGTGAATGTCTAGGATAGGGCAGGGAGGTGTCTTGCAGGGTACTGAGCTTAATGTGCTAAAGAAGCTTGCAAGTAGATCTTATGTGGAAAATGTTACCCTTTATAGAAATCAGGTATTTCCATGAGAACTGGTCATGGAAATATGGTTTCCTCCAGGTTTGTGTCTTATGGCTGATTGACTTTGGTATCTGGGAAGGTGAAAGTTCTGCCAGATTCTTTTTGCCTTGCGTTTGAGCTATCTGTATCTACTTGCTCTGCAGCAGATTTTCTGATACCTGATTAGGTGTAAACATTCTTGCTTTCTACTAGGCCTCCTACTTTCATAAACTTTCATGGGTATTTGAATTATCTAGGGTGTTTCTTACCTTAATAAAGGTTCCTTTATTAAGCACAGATTTTTCTACCTGGAAAAGCTGGAGTTCAGTAAGCTTGGGTGTGAGTAAACAGGGCCCTCGATCTTCCACGTGAATGCTTTTTGTGTAGCAATATGGGTGAGTAGTTTATTCCACTAGATGAAGTAAGTGAGGTGAATAAGGTGAGTAAGCAATTTCATTATGAGACGCTCTCAGTTGTGTCTAAATGCTATGTTGCAAATTGAGCTCAGGCTTTGAGCTGGTCAGGAGCCAGGTGGCTGTGGTTAATTCATCATTGAGCCTGAGCTAACAAGCCCTGTGTAGGCTAGGTTATATTAGATGGAGTTCTATGCCACACTGAAGTAGCTGGAAGCCGTACGCATGAGAGCCAGGGCAGAGCTCCTTTGGGTTTGCTGGAAACATCCTATGTAGACAAACTCTAGAAGTGTTTGTGTGGAGTAATTTACTATATGAATTCACAGTACCTTTACTGTAACATTACTTTCTTTACAAAGATCCAGTAATGTTCTTTTTGTGCAAGTTGTAGGTGGTAGTTATTTCTGGTAGGATTGTATTTATAACACATACATAAAATGTGTATTATCATAGGATGTATTACCAGTGTTAGTTAAATGGATTCATAACTTTCTTACCTGTGGATTCGCAGTAGTATAGCATTTTGTGTGTGATGAAGTTAATCTTAAGTGAAGATCTTTGAAATAAAGCCATGTCTTCAGGAAGATTTCTAATATAATCCCATCACAATAGCTACTTGGAAGGTCAATTGAACCTTCAAAGTAGAGGATTAAATTACTCTTTTCAAATACCTGATAGAAACAGAAAAGCGCCTTTTTCTTCCCAGTCTTCCAAAATCCTTCTTTAGATTCATTGCCCTATCTCCCAGCTGTATTACTGCAATGCTTTTTCTGATCTCCTCTTCTAGTTGTTGTGCAATACTAGTCTTAAAATTTTGTTTGCCTATTTTAATTATGCCTCTCCAAGAGAGAGTACGTTCAGCATACTGGTTTGGGGTTTGGGAGATTGAGGTTCGGTTCTCTGATCTGCCACATGTTTTTTTTTGTTTACTGTTATTTTTAAACTCTTCGTACCTGGTGTTCAGGTGGTTGCTAATGGTATTTCTTAACTTTACGGTGGTGTTCTGGTTGTAAATGAATAACATGACTGTATGAATACAAATAAAATGAGAGTAATGTAAAGATTCAGTTCTCCCCTTTTTGGCTGTGTTTGCTAATGTTCATGCTTTTCCTTTGTACAGCACTTCCTAAAATCGGTGATACTTTGATACTTTCAGTTACAGCCTTCCAAAGGCAGAATACCTCAGTTCCTGAGTCTTTTGTTACTTTGCTTAGATATTTTAAATAAGGTTCTGCTGATGACACCAGGAAGAAATGTAGCAGTGAGCAAGCTTCATTTGAGGACAGAATGATGTGTCTCTCTCCCTCTTTCCCCACTCCTTTCTACCTTGCTATCAAAGGCAGTAGGTATGACGTTTTTTAAGGAGCATTAAAAATTGTTGGTTTATTGATCTTCATGTTGCACTTGTGCTTCCCAAGCACAATATGATAAATGTAGAGTTTTCTCATTTTCTGCAAATGTACTTTCTCTCCTGTGTTAAGCTGTGTATTTCAGCTATGTAACTTGAGTTAAAAGGTTTTTTTGTATTAGGTTGATGGGGGTGAGTAATAGACATCTGCCGTAGTACAGAATGGTTGGCAGCTTAGCCTGTAGCAATTTTGGTTGGGGAAACCAGTAGCTATAAGGTCATCAGAATACTTTGGAAATTAATAAGGTGCATGTGACTATTAACAGTGTGCGACAGGAAAAACTGTATTTATAAATAGGTGTCAAGTAACCCTCCAGTTTCTCCTCCATGACACTGCATCATGAAGCTGTCAGCATGTGCTGCTCCCATGCTAGCGCCTGAGATGGGAGCTGCATCCCACTCCTGTGCACTGATACGAGCTCGAGGAGTGCATGCTGTGAGGCAGCATGGTGACGCTGGCGTGGTGCTGGCGGAGGCGCTGCTGGAGCTGGCCATCCTCGTGTCGGAACCAGCTACCCTCGGCTCTGGAGGGCTGGGGTGGCTCCCAGTGCAGTGAGGAGGCTCTTGCGTGCTTCCGGGAAAGAAAAATGGAGACACTACTAAGAAAGGAGTATTTTTGTTGTTGTTTGGGTAGTTATCTATTTTGTACAGTCAAAATTTACACTTACAAAAGCTTTCGATTAACAGCAGTGTAAAGAGAACAGTAATTTGTGCTGCTAATGTGTGTACGTATGGGGAAGCACATGTCTGATCTGGAAGGTGTGTTTGAGAGTGCTTTTGTAGTTCTCTTGTTTTGGAAATTGGAGATCAAAGCACTGTAGGTTGAAAACAATGGAAGAATGTGCTGGACTTAATTGTACAAAACACATGAGGATGAGCTGTTTACAGAGGACAAGGTGAGTTCATTTTTATGGCTAATTTTGAAGGAAGCAAAAAATAAAAATAAAATTAACTTGGATCTCTGAAGACAATGTGGTGTGTTTTTTTTTTTCTTAACATGAAAGTTTGATGGATGTTAAAAGTTGCCAGAATAATTTTCCATGCTTAGAGTGTCCTACAATATCTTTAATACCTGTTAAATTAAACCATGTGTTAGACAAGCTGTGATTGAATATGACTTTAATGTAATTTCCTTTTAAAAGCAATGAGAGTCTATATACAAGAGCTCTCTAAATTTTTTTGTTTACTTTCGTACTGTTCTTGGATTGCATAAAATATTACATTGTGAAATAATTTTGGCTCAGTTGTCAATAAATTGTGTTGTCCTTTTAAGTATTGTGGATTTATATTACGGCAACAGTGATGCCATGCTGTCCTTTGCTTCTGTCAGCATTCATTTTCTGGGAAGAAGTGAATGCTGAATAGTGCCCCTTTATGTGTTTGCTGGAATTTTGAGGAGGACAGATTATTCAGTTGGTAGAAATGTGCTTGTGTCCATGGATGTCTGCCCTTACCATCACTGTAGCGCCACCTCAGAAAGCAGTGTGGTTTAGAGATGTCTTGGATAGTTGATATGCTGCCTTGCATGTTGCTCTCTGTTTTAGAGAGTTTTGGGTTTGTTGTTTGTTTGTTTTTGGGGAAAGTGGGGGGGGGGTGTGATCAATGTTCTTCCCCAAATCAACATTTCACTTGAGACTTGAATGGTGTCTTAAATGACTGTATTTATTACTGTTTCTTTGTTGAGAGGAGTTAGGGAAAATTAATCATCTCCATGAAACTAACTTTTGCAGTGATTAGAAGCATTAACTCATTGTAAGATGCATTGCTCAATATATGGCCAGAGGGAAGGAGGGGGTCTAGACCAGTCATATCTGTAAAACTTAGGCTTCCATTAAAATGTAGCACAGCAGTAGGGTTTAACTGGACGTGCCGTGAGGCTCCTTCCATCAGAAGGCTGTTCTGAAAAGAGGCTGAAAAGCAGTGCTGCTGAACAGTGATTAAAAATACCTTGTTTATTTAGGGGAGGAAGTAGATTTAGTGCAATATGATAATTTATTTAACTGGTGGTATCTTTATTGTACTCTAATTAGAATTTGAGGGCAAAATATTCTAGGAAGTTAACTTCTCAATGATAAGAATTTAGGATCAGCTATGATGATGAGTGGGGAAGAGATGGACTGAAGACCTTTGCTCTTCTGACAACTTCCATCCTCAGTGATTCCTTGTTGTTGTGCTGTGGCAATATTAAATCAGAAAATCCAAACCCTGTGAATAAGAACCCTGTGGATTTAATGCTGGGATGAACCAAGAGTGGCTATGTGTGTAAACATCTGAGTTCACTTACAGGGAAGTAAGACCTGCAAAAGGAAGCTAGATAAAGGGTGACAGCAGAAGACAGGCTTTTTTGTCAGCAGCAGCGGTCTAGGGAATGGTGAGGAAACCTCTTCTTCAAATTAGTTGTTCAGTTGTGGCATAAGTGCAAGATGGGGGAGGAAAGAGGGAGTACTCCTATTTCTTTTTCCATAGCTGTCTTATGAGAGGCTGTAGTCTTGCTTAATGGGTAATAGTAAAAGACTTTTAGAAAACAATACAACATGAAAATGCGTGGAGCAGAGTAAGTGCGGAAGAGTCATTACCACATTTTTCTGGGAATTTCCTGTCATACTTGTACACTCTCCTGCCTTCCTGTTCGACATAATTTCCCTTTCAGTTCACTCAGGTTTCCTAATAGCCTTTAAGGAGATGGTGGTAAGTTTTTGAGGTGCTGGTCTCTTAAACAGACTTTAGTCACTAAGTTTTCAGCACACATTAGGCATCTGCTATGTGGAATAGTAATGGTGGTTTAGTCTGCTTCGTACCCTCCTTTTACTGAATCTCCTGAAACATTGCTCATCAACTCAACTAAGCAAGCAGGCTTACAAGACTTCTGAAAACTGGATTTTTCTCTTTCAATCAGCAGTTCTTTCAGTAATTTGAAATGGCAAGCTTTTCCTAACAATACCAGCTACCTGTCTCAAATTTTGCTGATCAACTCCCTAAGTCCAGGAGGCAGTTCTACCTACCGTCCTCACTTGAAAGACTGAGAGGGTCCTCTTGATGGTTAGGTCTCTTGCCCATAAATAATTTTGAAGAAAGTAGGTAAAATGGAGTTAAAAAAAATGTAAAAATTTAGATGCTTCCTCTGCTAGTAACAGAAAAGGGCTGTGAAATGCAGGGAACAGTTACTCTGACAAAGCTTATTTCGTTTCTGTGAGCAGGTAATTTTCTGCCTTTTCAGTAAAGGAAACATTATGTCCCTTCTGTTAGCTCTGAGAAGAACTTAGATTTCTAATATGTCAGACTTAAACCCCCACTTCTCTTCTGAATGCGTCTGGCCAACCTGCTTGTTACACAATTCCAGGCAGGCTTCTTGGAAATGCAAATGTCTTTCTCCTTCCTCCACTTCTCCTCCTGCAGTTCATTTAATCCACATTTCTGATGTCTTTGTGGCTTTTCTGTTGTTGCATGTAAGTGCTCTCTGCATTAAAGACAGACTTGATATTATTTGAGGAAAAGAAGAAAAGCTGAATTAAGATGTTAATTGCAGTTACTATGAGTGAGCATATTGTTGAGGATATGTCTCGAAACACAGTAGCTGTCTCCCATTGCACACCTTTCTTTTAATGAGTGTTTGGTCAATCAATCATTACATGTGTTTTAGTAGTTCATTTCCTTCATGAATATCTAATTATTTCCTGAGTAGCTCCCAGTGTGTGTTAACCAATCTTAACAGATAAATGGATTAATTAGGTGGTTTCCAAACATGTTACCCATTTCAAGTTCCTATGCTGTTGGAATGAGCAATGAAGGAAGTGTTCGCGTTGGGGATTACTGTTCTTAGAGGCAACAGTACCATTGCCTAGCAGTGGATATTCAAAGGTACTTTTGAGGTTTTGGTTTTTCATTTGCTGTATACTTGACTTTCCAGAAAAGAATCAGACTTTTTAAATAGGCTTTGTTCTTTCCCCAAACTTTAGACAGCTCTTTTAAGATATGGATGCTGGTGCCTAAATGTGCTCTTCTTAACTGAGATACTTTTGTGATGCATATGTAAGGTTTTTTCATGTTTGCAAAAGTTGCATAGCCAACTGTAGGCACATTCTAAAATGCTAGAATTAAGGTCTGCATTGTTGTTAATGTGAAATTGTCTTTATTTGTGTGGCTGCACTCTGGTTTTGTTTGGGTAGGGTTCTTTTGGTGTGTTGTGTCCCATCCCACCTCCCCTCCCCACACTCCAGGGTGAGGCTTGGTGTACCCTTAGGACACTGCAGATTGATTTAACAGCTTTTTACAAATAGTAGATCTTGTTTACCTCCTACTTCCTCTACATTGCTTGTTCTGCTCATCTGAAAGCAAAGTATACCAATTCCATTCAGTAACTGTGGGAAAAACTCCAAATTACTACTTTCCTCCTTCCCCATTACTTTTTTTTGCGGTTCTAGTGAGTTGAAGCATATCAACTACTAGTTTACTGTATGATTAGATGAGTGTCAGTAGTGCTGTGAAATGATGGGATTGTGCAGTTTTGGGCAGGAGAGAGGGATGCATTTGGAGACAACAGACATCTCTCCAGTTTGATAGTACCAAGATGTTAATCCAGCTTTCATACAAAACCGCAGGTGGAGTTTATGGTATAGTTGGAGCGCAGTGTATGGAGGAGAACAGAGAAATGTTCAGAGTCTTAGAGCAGAGAGATGTCGAGGGCAGCATCACTGGCCAGTCCCATCTTTCCCCATCCTGCAGGTTAGGCTGTGGCCTGTTGGCACTGCTTCCAGCCAGTCACTTCTGCTCCAGCTCTGCTGGTAGTCTTTCTCCCTGTGCTTCTCCTTCTCTATCTGTGCCTCCCTGCACCATTTATTGCTTTCTAATTACCATCTCCTTTTCATCCAGCACCTGGTTCCCATGCTCCTCATCTTTCCATGGTGTGCCTCCTTCCTTCTTTTCCACCGTGGTGTTCAGGTGTTGACAGGAGTCGCATTGAGACTGGAAGGAGGAACTGGCTTCCTAGTCTCTGTTCCCAGAATACAGGGAGCAGGGCTGAACTGGAAATATTTTTCTGGAGCTGCTTCATGCAGCTGGAGCAGGCCTTGCAATGGCCTAGCACACTGGTTTGTAGCCAGGAGAGGTCCTGAGAAGCTGGTGCATGTTCAGTGGAGATTACATCTGGAAAGAACAGGGCTTCCGTACTTCAGAGTTGTGTTGAGCATGTGCAACAGTTTTTCCCTCTTCTGCTCCTCCGTGCTTTGACCAGACTTGAATGTTTTGCCATGGGGATAGTAGGAGACCTAAAAAATTCAGGTCCCGGTGTTTGTAGCACTGAGATTTATCTGTGAGACAGCTGTAGGAATTCTAGGACGGGGGTGGGGAGGGACATTTTTTCCTCTGTTTCTTTGTTTCAAAGGGCTGAGCTGTTTTAATTGAAAATCTCATAAGAGAGGAGAAGGAGGCACACCCTCAGGAGAGAGAATTTCAGCCAGAACGACTTCAGTCTAGCAAAATTAGAAGCAATCAAAAAATTGTCTAATGAGGCAATGCCTAACGAAGCACATCAGACTTCCTAATAGATGGGTGGCACTGCATTACAGTAATGTGGAGATGATACAACTTCATACTACAGCAGTATTTGGATACCTGCTACTTCTTATTTGTTGATACGCAATACTTCCAGATAAACAGTTAAGATACTTATTCTGCAATATACATCTTTTTCAATATAAACAAACATTACCCTTACCACTGTGGAAAGTACGCTCTAGGTCAACCACGAGATGTTGGGCTAGATGCAGGAATGACCAGCTGAAGTTCTGTGGCTTGTATTATGCAGGAGGTCAATTAGATGATGACAGTGGTTCCTTCTGACCTTAAAATATGGACCTGGACAGCTGGGGCCACTCTGTGCACCCATGGTAGAAGTTAGAGGCTTCCTGCAGCAGTGACTTCCTCAAAGGCTCAGGGCCAGGAGGGGGGAGCTAAAACTGGCTTTCTGTGGCTCTTAAGCTATCCTTCCTAGTACTGGAGCTGCTCTTGGATATGGGGAATTGAACACTATGTACTGAAAATATCTGTATTTACTAACTGCAAAGGAATGCATAAATATAGAAAAATATGCAAGTACAGAAGATTACCCTGAAGATATGTTGCTATGTAGTGCTAGGGGCCTTTGGGTGAGCAACATCTGAAGGGAAACTTTGGAAGAGACACCTACACCTTCTAGCGGGACTTGTCTTTTACAAATGATAATAATAATGCAAACCACAGAGGTCGGTTTCCTGAGTTGCTGTAAATGGAACCATGTTTTTAACGCTCCTTCTTTTCAAACACAAACGTAGGAAGCTGGCAAAGTAGCTAATTTCAGTGCTCTAGAAAAGTTTAAAGCGAAATAATCTAAGGAAACGGAAGCCTCTATTTTTAACCTTCTTGGTCACGGGAGATGGGGAGGAAGAAGAGGAGGCCATCTACTGTTGAAGTCTCTTTAGTATGTTACTGTATAAATTTTGTGTCCCCTGCTGTTGTAGTGAAGAGGCGCTTCTTACTTGTGGATGTTCAGTTATGATCAAATTGAGATCAGTGTAGGTTTGGTTGCATGGTGTGTCTTCTATAATTGTGCTTTATATCCTGTTGATTTTTTTTTTTTACTTTCCCACTTTTTTTGTAGATCTGAAATTTTATTCTGAAAAAAAAAAAAACCCAAAAGAAAACATTACTTATGTTGTCTTAGTCTTTGATTTAGTTCTTATACTGAAAATAATTTTTTTCTAATAGTTATAAATATTTTTATATTGGGTTTGAGCAGGTTGTCTTAATTTTTTTTTCTTGTTGCACTATTCATAAAAAGTATATTAGTTGTCTGGATTTCTCTGGATTTTTCACAAAATATTTTTTATTCCTGTATTTCAACAAAAGGGTGACAGTGAAATTATGAGTAATTCCTTGTATTACTTACTTGGAAGTAATTTACTGGTCTAGCTTGAAGCTTAAATATAATGTATTGCACAACTGCTGGCAACCATAGAAATAATAGCATCAAACTTCGTAACTTCAACCTCTTAAAAATTTCAGATGAACATAAATCTGTAAAACTGTCTTTTTCTTTAGGATTTATTACTAAATTACTAATATTAATGGGGGAATACACTGTTTTAGTTTGCAAGGTCAGCATTAAGGAGGACTGTAGGAGGCAAGTGTATTTGAGGAATGGTAACAGTATTGGGATAATTAAATATTGGGAAAACAGGAGCTAATTTTTCCTGAAAGCTTGACCATTACTTGCTGACAAGGGAGTTGACCTGGAGTGTGGAAGCAGTTTTAAGATTTTAAGTACATATGTTAGGGAATCTCCCCAGCACTTGCATTAACTTTATGTATTTGTAGTTTACATGAATTTGTATTCATGACTGGTACGTTGAGAATGTTGAGATTCAAAAGCTTAGAACTATACAAACTAGCATGTCAACTATATCTGTAATTTTAAAGTGAGTGAGCTGTGAAGAAGAACATGTAGCAAGGCTGAAAAATCATTGCGAAACCATTGCTTTTTTCCTTAGGTAGTTACTGGGCTTTAAAGAAATTATTTTAATTAGCAGGGGGGTTGTTGCTCGAGTGTTACAGAAGAAGCAAAGATTTTAGGGAGATAAAGTTTCTTCTGTTAGATTTTCTGATATGGTTGGAAAATAAAAAAGACACATTTCAAGCACAGTTTTATTGGGTTTATTTTTAGACCACTTTTAATATCTTAAAGATGACTGGTATTACAAAGACAGTTAATGGTTAAAATATGGTTTACTAGAGCTTTTAAGTAAGTAGATAGATTGAGGATGTCTGTATGTGTATGCTAATGTATACAGCGTTCATTAATGACTTGTGCATTGCTACTTCTAGGCAGCTGAAACATGCACCTGTATGTGCTTGACTAAAGGTCTCTAACTCTTGGAAGAGCAGAAAAACCTTAAATAATAAGGTGACTGCTGTAGATCACCACTTGCAAGAAATGGAGTCTGAAACCAAAACCATTGAAGATCCTCTCAGCATATTTCTACTTAAGTTACTTAGAGCAAAGTTGAGCTTAGTAAGTCTTCAGGCAAAGTGATTGACATGGTGTCCTTGGGTTGTGTGTGTGTGTGCGTGTGTCATTAGTTGCACTCCTTCACTGCCACGTGAAGTATTGCTTTATTAACATAGTTCAGAAACCTAGGATGAGAAGCAGTCTGGAAAGCCTGCCTTACAGATCTGTGGCATAGTGTGCAAGGATCTGTGGAAGTGTTCAAGGCCAGGTTGGATGAGGCTTTGAGCAACCTGGTCTAGTGGGAGGAGTCCCTGCCCATAGCAGGGGGGTTGGAACTCGATGATCTCTAAGGTCTCTTTCAACCCAAACCATTCTGTGATTCTATAGTTTGATCAGAGTTCTGCTGGAGCGCAGTGTAATGCCCTGTCTGGTTGCAGGTTTCCTTCTGTGCCCACGGGCACCCACACTACTGAGAGGGCTTGGGGCCTGGGCTGTGGCCTTTTATAAGGCAAAATTTCTCCGCTGTACAGGCAAAGTTGGTGCATGACAGCACAGTTAACACGTTTGAAGTCATTACACAGAAATGGTACAAAAGTCCATAAAATTTCTGGGAGTGTGATCATTGAACATGTTTGAGAAATGCCATACGTGGTACTTTCAGGAAAAATACAGGACAAATGTAACACTGTTTTCAAGCAGGCTGGAGGAAGAGTAAAGCTGTTCTGAAAGGTTAATTGAGAAACGTGTTAAATTTCTGATACTAGTTGGCAGTGGAGACTTTTCTGGGTGTAAGGCATTTGTTTGTTTTACCTCACAATTTGTTTTTAATAGAATGTATGTGAAGTCATGGTATACATATTCTTTTGGCACTTACCTACACATCACTTTGTTCTGAGACTTGAAAAGAATGGTCTCTTGAATATATGTTTTTCCAATCATTGTTTTATACTCAGTCCAGTTGCATTTTGTTTTTCCTCCCATTGTTGGTCACTTTCTGCTTCATTTCTCCAGAAATGTTTTCTGGTAACTTTTAACACGTGTTTTCTCTTTTATTAATATCATTGAGTAATACTTATTGGTGGAAATAAGTTCATGAAATTAATTTCAGTAAAATTTAATTGAATATATTCCAGGTATAGTAAGTTTTTGCAGGATTGCGGCTTAAAATACTGTAAAACATCAAATTCCTTAAATTTTCATTGCTAGTAGTGCTGAGCTTGTTTATGCACGTAGATAATGACAGATGTCTGTTTCTGATCTCATTAAACTTCAATTTGCCTCTAGGGGAACACTAGTAAAGTATAGTTTGGCTACTGTCTATTCTTAAACATTGCTTCTCCCAGATTACAGGAGTATAAAATCCCTTTAGCATCATGTTCATTAGCATGATTTCTAGCTTGATGGGTCTTCTCAATGTATGAGAAGGGTTTTCTTTGGTTAATTAGCAGCTGTAGACCACAACAGGGTGTAATTGTGCATATACCTCGAGATTTTGGTGTTAACCTCTGTGTGTCTTCAACTTCTTGCCTTCTAGTCAGCCCAACGATTACCAGTTAACCTGAGTTTCTCGTTTTTTCTGACTGAGACTTGTCTGAAGTGATTTAAAGCTATAATCTGCTCACAAAAGTGTTTCAGTGTTTGCTTTATTGAAGAATGTTTTAAGTTAAGCCTCTGTCATTTGAGACTTGAGGGGTATTTGGACAAATCAATAAATCGTGTGTGTGTGTGTGTGTATACACATACAAACACATATATTTAGTTACTTACAATCTGGCTAATTGGTAAAGAGGAATGGTAGATTTAAGGGGGAGATAGGGCCTTTGGCAGCGCAGAGCCAACCGTTACAAATGTACAAAATCTTGAATTACCAGTAGTTGTTAGGACACTTCAGAAAAATCTCTGCTATAACATTTGGGATAATCCCATAGAGTTCAAAATTTGGAAGAAAAGTTTAGTCTAGCAAGGTCAGACTTAAGGTTAACAAGCTAATCAGAAATGCTGACATAATCTTTCTGGATATAGGATGTGTGAGGTTAGTGAGAGAACATAGTAGATGGGAAGACGGTTTTGAAGAAGTTAACCCCTTTTGCCTCTGTACTACTCAAGAGATAGCCAAGCTACCTTAATAAACTAGAAATGAAAGAGGCAATGTAATAGTGAAGATGTGCTAATTTTTTTTTTTTTTTGTTATAAACTTTAAGTGATCCTGCAAGATCTGCAGGAAGTATTCTGCTGCATGAGAGTGTCTTGCAGCATTTAAGACCATTTTAGTTACTTGTTACGGAGATGTAAAGCTGCTTTTGATGCCTTATTTTTTTCTAACATGCAGAGGAACTTCATGAACTTAAATTTGGAGTTTGTCCCAATTTTGTTTCTTCTTGTCTGCTGGGGACCTCCTTTTTCCTGTCTGCTTTATTTTCTTCCTGCTCTGAATTCCTCATGTTACTCTTGTTTATGTGCAAAAGGCTTATTGCTAAGAACTTGCTGGTAGGGTCTCCCAGATGCACTTTTTCACCTTTGCTCAGCAGACTTCCCTTAGGAAAGTGCAGGTGTTTCCTCCTCATCTGGTGGTTGCATACAGAAGCTGAGACTAGCAATCAATAGAGAAGTGTGTATGCATACACTTACACACAAGCACACAGTTCTCTGTGTAAGGGTGTAGCAACTCATCACTCTCCCAGTGACTCTTCTACTATAGTTTAGATAACCGCTGGGCAGGATTGTGGCCAAGTATGCTAGTCAGAAGTTTTGAGTTCTCAAACCAGAACAGTCATTGCAAAACTAAGGATACAACTGCCAAGCAGTCTGTTAAACTGAACTGAACATAGAAGTAGGCTTTAATATGTACTGAGAATGTAGAAACATGACAGCTGTGTGACTTGCTCTTCTCCAGCAGAAGGTTGCAGAGTTGTGGTTTGCAGGATGGAAGAAATAATAACTGTGGGACTGGCATTTACTGACTAGGACCTTAATTACCAATAGCACGTAGTTAGAAAACACTGTTATTCACCGAAATTGGTGAAAAAGTTATAACTGTTGATTCAGAATCAGTGAAACTAGAACACTGCTTTACTTGCCTGCTCTAAAGCTATCCTGTGTCTGGACAGGTGTAGTGTCATGTTAGGCTTCTTACACAGGTGGAAGAATTCAGCTTGCTTCTCAGATTCTGTAGTTCCCTGTTAAGTTTGTCTTATCTTTTAGTTTAGGCTTTTGATTTTTATCTGTTTGGGTTTTTTTGAAGTCTCTCCCAGTATGCAAGTCCTTGAAAAGATCTTGTAAATATTTAGAGATTTTGAGTAACAAAGGCAGCTTTATTAGGATTGGCAAAAGAAAAGTCGTAAATATCTTGCATGTTACTGTTTCTAGCTAAGAACATATTCAATAGAAGGTCCAGTTTGACATAAGTTTAGTAGAACTGTAGTCTCCTAATTTCCTCCCCCCCGCAGCTGTTTTATCTGCC
>NW_010143860.1:66613-69411 GCF_000699245.1 Pterocles gutturalis | reverse complement strand
CGTCTTATGGCCTATTGCTAGCAGCCATATGTAATTTTGTCTGTTTTCTGGCCTAGATGTCAAGTCACCTGCTGCCCAGACTGCCTTCCTTCAGCCAGGGCCTCCAGGGATTGCCTCTGCCCTCCTGCTGATGTTAGGTTCTGGCTGGTGGCTGTGTACAGTTGCCTGTAACTTCAGGTTATCTGTGCATACACAAACAAAACATGTTTTAAAGTGCTCACAGACAGTCTTAACCCTTCTGCCCCCATATTTTTATTGTTTATCCTCTGTAAAAAAATGATGAATAGTAGAAACAAAAACAGTTTTCTTAAAAGCACTGACTTCTAACCTGGCTATGATTTCTGAAGGAAGAATTTCAGTCGTCTTGATGAAATGTGGGTATATTTGCAGCAAGAATTTCCCATAATATTTGTGTCCTGAATTTGGATATGGATCATAGCTGCTGTTAAGAAATGGATAGCTGCTTGGAAGACTTGGCTGCTTGTGTGGAACTGTTTTGGTAGTTCCTGAGCAACCAGACAAGTTATATGAGAGCTGCAATTTGACATAACATTTTATTTTATGTTTCAACATACTAAGCTGGTATTTCTTAGCTGTATTGGGTTTTGGGAATATGATAAGGGATAAAAACAGAAGTATGTTATTTCTCTGTTTATGCTTCCTAGTAAATGTTTGTTGTTTCTAAAATAGTGAAAGGTTAGAGGGTATCCTCAGGTACGTGTCTTGTAAGTGTTTGTAGGTAGTATAAATTTCTGTTACTTCAACAAATCATATAGGTTATGTCTTACATATGTATCTTCATATACTTTTTACATCCCAAAATCTAATTTTTCAGGGTTTTTGTGGCCGTCTGCCCCATTAGCATTACATGTAGCAGCGAATATGTTACCTATAATGAATAGTTTTAATCTAATATGTGTATAATACCCTGTCCATCAGAAAAATGTTAGTGAGATTTTAAAAAAATGTAAAGGGACTGCCTAGCATGAAAAAGTGAATTCTTTTTGGTTTGGAGTCAATTGATTCAATGTAGTGCACAACACAGGACATGATAATTTGAAATGCTGTAGGACACAAAATCACTTCATCCCGGTTTTGAGTGCCAAAATAGAGTCCTTGTGCATTCTAGTCAGTGTGCTGAGCTTCTATAACATTATTTCCATTTTTCCTGAATTTCTTTTATTCAGCATCAGGTCACAAGAGAGGTAGATAGCTCATACCACTTGCTTCTCTTGAGCCACGTAAGCTCAGGTGGCTGTAAAACAAGGGCAGTTACGGACTGAGGAGTGGGATGGCTGATGAAGTTAGTCTATTCTGCCGTGTTGCACAGATGTTAGAGCTACTTTTTACCCAACTCCTGAAGCACTGTAGTTTACGGAGTGGCGTTAAAAGGAACTGCCATCAGATTGTTTGCTATGCTGTAAACAGTGGCAAACCATGGCTCAGGAGGTGCTGATCGACAAATAACTCAAATATTTGTGGGAGTGAGATGCTTGTCAACTGTCTGAGCATAGACCATCCAGGTATGTAATGCCCTGTGTTAAGGGCAGTTAACACTTGTTTCCATTTTAAAAAACATATTGAAAAATCATCTAATAATGAACACACATTTTTCTCCACACATAAAGATGTTGATTCATTACTGTGGCTGGCTAATATAATCCTGTGCCTTCTGTTTTGCACATTGATGTGTGCTATGTTGCCTTGTGTTTCTGTAAAATTAATCAAATACACTGCTTTGACACTATTAGCACTCTTATGCTTGTTTGTGGTTGTTTTAAAAAAAGGATGAAAATTACTACAAAATACAGTGTGGTCTTAAGAAGATTGAATTTCAAGTGACCTTTAGAAGAGCGGGTGCTGTTATTTCCTTGCTGTAGGGTAGCATTTTATTTCTAAGGGAAATATATTCTATTGATTACTCTGAATACAAGTTACCTTCTTTAAGTCTTTGTCTTGAGCACAGAATCTCATTTGTGCAAGCTTCTGTCTGGCCATCTGTATTGTGAATTTATTTTAATGAAAGGTTGAGTAGATGTTCGGTCAGTTACTATATTCAGAACTCGAGGTTCAATTATGCAGTGAAATTAAGAGATATAATTTGGATTAAGAAAGCAGTTATGATGGATTTTTATCTTGAAAATATAGTTTGGTGGCCGTTGTTGTACTTTGGACTAAGGAGTCAGTATGTAATTTGCCAAACCTTATTTCCATATCCAGCTCATTTAGTGACTTGGATAGTTGAGGAGAGCTGGGTCTGTGATAGAGGATGGACTGTGAGGAAGAGCATGGTGTACTCCAGAGTGCCATAACAGGGGATCTGGAGTTCATGGCGGCATTTTGTTGCAAACAGCCCGTGCCTGGCTGGCGTGTGCTGCCTCGAGGTGAGGCTGCTTGGGTCTGGCTGGTGTTCGGCTGTTCCTGAACTGCGTAGGAAGCTCCCTGCTTCAGCAGCTGGGCAGCGTGTGCCTGACCTGTCCCTCCCTGCCCTGCTTGATGGGGTGGGAGGCAGGGACTGCTGAGGAGGGGGGTGCTCTCTTCAGGGCAGCCTGCTTGGAGGAGCTGGGTGGGTTGGGGCTGCTGGGGGGTCATGGCACAGCTGGGTGGCCGCAGACCCTCTGTCTCACAGAGAAGGTCCTGCAGGCCGGGAGTGCGATGCTGTTCAGGCCCGAGTTGCGGTGGTGGAAGGGGGCCACAAAGTGCCTCCAGGACTGCAGTGTGACTTGTAAAAACAAAATAACAACAACCCTCCATCCTCCCTTCTCAGTGTAAACAGCTTTTCTTGCCCATATCTGTGG
>NW_010143860.1:0-66572 GCF_000699245.1 Pterocles gutturalis | reverse complement strand
TTGTGTTTGGTTTTTTTTTTTTTTTTTTTTTTTTTTTTTTTTTTTTTTGCTGTGCAGTTTGGAAGAATAAGATCCACAACACAAGATGAGAGAATTAGATGAATTTTATAACAATGGCTGTAATATAAATTCATATTTTAAAGGTGGTAAGAAAGAACTGTCTAGTGGAAAGCTTTTAAGTGTGCACATGATTGCTCACTGTGCCTCTCTCTTTCATGCCTTTTGTGACACTTCAGTAGTATACTCAGCATAATACTTGGGATAAACTATTGCTAGATTTATCAGAATGTTTAATTCTTTTCTAGTTATACTGTTACTTGTTTTTAAATGGCCTGGTATTTTTCAGGTCTGTAATGTGACTTAATACTGTTTCCTAGCCTGTGATTTGCATTTGTCAGGCAAAACCATCTATCCCATTAGATGGCTGTTCAGACTGAGATCAGATTTAAGAGAATGTTTCTCCTAGTTTTCTCTTGAGGGGTATCAAATTTTGTTAGACTTTTCCTATCTCTTCTGTTGGACCTGACCAAAATCAGGAAAAAACTAAACCCACTGTTGGCCATTGCTGTCCTTGCATCCTTCCCTCCATCTCCCCTGCAAATGGTGGCTTTTCTTAAGAGCTTGCTGGTTCTTTTTCATAATTAGCCCTTGTGGTAAGTGTTTTCCACTTAATCCAGGCCCACTTTGGAAGATAAGGTGACACTGGATGTAATTTAGGCATCTGGGCATTGCCTGAGACATGGCAGCTAGTTTGTAGCAGCGCTTCTACTTTGGAAACACCTTTTTCATTTCTTGTTCAAGATCTTGTGAAAACAGGCTCTGTTTATCTTAATTTAGTTCCTCCCAGGGGAAGTTTTGCTCAATTAGACCTAGGGATTTCAAGCAGCCGGGGTCCTCTGATGTCACATCAGGGCCAGGGGAGAACTGAGGATCTTATCCTATATTTTTTGATGCCTTGTGTTTTTAGTGATCTGGTTCTGTTTTTGAAAATCCATGACAATGAAATTGCTACCCCACACGATTGGTCATTTTTACTCAACTGTTGTGTTTTACTTTGTAGTTTGATTTCTTGCTGTTTAGCTTGATAATTGATGCAGAGAATGTATTAATAAAACTTGGGGTTTCAGATATGTCTGTTATACTGCATGCAAATACCAGACTTCCATTTCTTCTTAATGAGAACATTTAATTTGGGCAGAGTTAGAGGTGACAGATCCAAGGTGCATGACAGTGCTCAAAGATTTTTCTCTCAGCTTGTTTTCCAGGATTTGGGTTATGGGAGCTTCCTTATATGTTTCTGTATTTGCTTTTGAAGGGCTTCAAGAGTCACAAAAGTTTTTGTGTCTAATGACTGAAGAACATAATTGCTTTTGGAAAGGGTAAATGTTTCAAGACAGTGAAGAATCGGCAAATGAATTAATCTGAAGTTATGGTTGGTTCTTTGATATAGGCAAAATTGGCCCCTGTGGATGACTGTCACTTGTACCTGGGCTGTAGACCCAGTGTCCGTAACCAGTTAATATTGTAAACTGGTCCCAGAAGAATTCTGTCTTCGTCTGGGAGTTCATCACCTTCTTATTACTGTCTATCATTTCAGGGGTCAGGAGATGATCACTGGTGACAGATAAAATGCCTTAGATTGTTTCTTTACTACTGTGGATGGCATAGTTCAGGGCAACCCTGGTTAATTTTTTATTTAATTGAAGATATCAGCATTTTTAGTCTGTCTTTGTCTGTCTTTACTTTGAAAAGTTTTTTGCCTTTATTTTAATATTTTGAAATGTTTTAATAGATGTACTCCATACAATTATTTATATAGGAGCAGAAAAGACTTGTTCTATTTTTTAATGCTTAAGCTAATTAAAAAAAAAAAACTAACGTAATATTTCCAGAAGATAGATAATTTCAGCAGTCTACTGCTCTAATTTGTGGCTGACCTCCAATATCCATATCTGCATCTGTTCCGTTTTGTCTTTGTTATTCTGTAAGCCCTTAGTTTCCCTAACTGGAAAAAAAAACCAAAACAAAACAAAAAACATTATCCTCAGAGTTGTTCTGGTTAAACCAGAAATGTATTTTTTTCAGTTGACTTAGTTAAACCAGTGCAAAACACAGGGAGGAGCTTTGAATTCTTACTTTAGGCTTTGCATGTTTTGACCTAGATGAATTGAATGAAGATAGTTCAAGCTACATAGGTATAAATGTGACTGAATTGAGAATCACTGTGACGTTAGGCTTTGTCTGAAGGGAATATGATTTGGAACAACTTTGAATATAGTTTAAAATTAGCAACATCAAGTTAGTAATGGTTTGAATACAGGGAAGACAGCTTTTTATGTGTTCTTTTTCTTACAAGGTTTCCTTCAAAGCCATTAATTAAACTGTTCATGCATGCTTTATAACATTGTAATGAAATCCAGTTAGACCAGACGCATCAGCTTTCTTCAGTTTCCCTTTTCCGGAAAGTGAGTGTTGTCCTTGTCCTGGAAGTCTGAGCCCTGGTGGGATCATGGAGAGCGTTGAATTAAAGTTCTTGTAGTGTGAAAGGTTAGAGTATCGTTTGCAGATTTTATTTATGAATAATGGGTGAGGGTGTGTTTGTATAACAGGCAAGCATGTCTCATAACTCACTCCAAAGAAAATCTTGTCTGTAATGTGGTAATTTAGGAGCACATGTCTAGACTACTTTGAGAAATTGTAAACATGATGTCTTCAGAACAAAACCATGAGAATTTAAGAAAAGATGCTGCGCATTATATTTTTAATATTTGACTGAATTCCAGGGAGATCAGAAGTATTTTGGCAATGTTTGGTCTGCCAGACTGCTAGATGAATTACCGAAAGAATGCATATGCCAGTCCATAGTAACATTTTCTTTCTTGAATGCAGCAGCTTTGGATTTGCGTGATTACATGATGTAAACAATATATTTGTCAGTAATGGAAAATTTTTACTTAAATAGTAGTGCACAAGTTTATGTACATCTTCATCTGGTTATACTTTGCTGTGTGCAAAGTTTCATGCTTTTTGTTAGTGGTTGAATGGTGTGTTTGCTGGGCCATTGGAATAGCTAGAGTGTAGCCGTAATAGTGTTTCTATCATTTGAAGTCTTTACCATTGGGTTCTTCTGCTTGGTTTTGTTTTGGGATGGGGAAGGATGACATCCAGCTCAAAGACAAACATATCCTAGTTCACACAAAGTTATTGTTTTATACAGGTGTTACCAGATGAAGGGCAAATACCAGTCCCAATGTGCAATATATTAGTAAGCATAGTCTAAGCCTGGTGTCAGGAAACCTTAATTATAACATACAAATGGAATTTTCATTTTACACCAAATAGTATTATGCCATAGGTTATGCTAAGCTTAAGTCAGTCCCTGAATTAATGCATGTATTTAATCTTTGCAAAGCTGTCATCATGCTAGGTATTAGAAATGCTTCAACAAATACACGTTGAACGTGTTGGATCTGTATCTCATGTCTAAGCAAAGTGACTATATTGATAGCTGTTCTGTAAAGGAATTTTATGGCAGCTTTATCATAGGGGTTAAGTAATGATTAAAATGATGATTTGGGAAATAGATGCAATTCAACTGAATGTTAAGGATTTTTTTTTTATTTGCATCATTTGTTGTTCCTAGTTTTTTTTTAATATACTTTGATGTTCTAGAACAGTGTTGGTTTAGAGTCTTTCTGTAGAATTTGTAACCCAGTATTTTCCGTATTCCTGTCAATATTGAAATTGATGTTTTGGTTTTCTATTACCCACTGGTCTATCAAGAGTTTGCCTAGCAAAGGGTGTGATACTTTAAGCTGCTGGATAGTAGTGCTGTTACTTATTAGTCAATATTTCTGCTCTAATGGGTTCAGAATTCTTTAGAGACATTTGTTTGCCTCTTCTTTTTGAGGGAGAGGAAGTAGCTTGGATGGTTCTGGAGCAAGACAATATAATTAATAGTTAGAAATCTATAATTGAAAAGAGGACAAATCTATTACATAGTGCTTTCTTAAATTCTATTTCATTTTCTTAAGGACAAACAATTATACTGCTTTGACACCTTAAAGAAGTTAAAGCCTACAAAGCTTCTAATAATTTTTAGCAGTGGTGAACACCAGCTTCACATTAATGTTCTTTGCGATATGGGAGAAAAACTGGAAGGACTGCATGCCATTGTAATTAAACTGTTAAACATAGAAACTTGAAGGGAGAAGCTTGTCTTACCTGTTCGGGGAGTGTCTGTCAGCATATTTAAATGAAATTTTATTTTGAAACTGTATGTTTGTAATTATTAGCACATTCCTAAGCAGCATAACTAGTTTATGATCAAATGATGGAGTTATCTTCAAGACATGTAATACCATTCATTGCACTGTGAACTCTGTACCTTTTTTTATTTATTTGTGTTATTTTTATTTTCACAGGATTACAAAGCCATTGACATTTGCTGACTGTGTTGGTGATGAGCTTCCTTTAGGATGGGAAACTGTTTACGATCAACAGATTGGAGTTTATTATATGGACCACATAAATCGTGAGTAGATGTATGATTATTTTGAGGAATCTAGCAAGCTGGTGTTAACTGATGTTTCCGATACCATTTATGCACCTCATACTGCAGTGAGAAAATATATGCAAGTAATTTCTTGCAGTATCATCTCATCTTTCGAATGAGGGCACAATCCTCCTTCCATTTGTAAAGAATCTTACAATCTATGATTGAGTTATAGTGTATAAAACTGTTTTGTTTTGCTTTGTCATGCTGTGGAGTATCAGTAATTTTGTTGCTTTTTGTTCTGTGTCAATTAAGATTTCCATGCTGTACTCCTGTATTTCCTATTTTTCCAGTCATCCATAGTTCACCCTTCTATATTGAAAAACAAACTACATTCTGAGAGAGAAGTGCTGATTTTTAATGGGAAACTCTATGAAATACAATAGTCTCATCCTCTTAAGCAATGTATGCTTTATGCTGTAATACAGTACACAGTGCTATCAAAAAGACAACAGATGTCCCTTTTGGAAACTAAGAGGGAAAGATTTCCAATGTTTTCCCTTTTGGACTATTGCTGAGCTTTGTATCTCCACTGTCTGGCATGTTTGCCAGTTCTACTTCTAAAAAGTCTTACCTTTATAGCTTTGTACTACTACTGCTGCTGTTACTGTTGTGCTGCTATCATTAAGCTACTTACCACCGATGAGTGAATGCTTTTAATATTGTGGGAATTGGCAGTTGGCAGGGAGGAAGAAAAGAAGAAGGTGGTTATATGGGCTATCACAGCAATGGTAAATAGTCTAATCTGCAAAAACAACCTCAATACTATCTACTTGAAATCTAGTCAATTAAAAAATAAAAGTGTAGAAATAATCTTTTTGGCTTCCTGCCATAATTGGAATTACTTGGGTATTGTGGTTTTACAATTACTTATTCTAAAAAAAAAAAAAAAACAAAAAAAACCCAAGATAATAACAAATGTTCCCATGATATTGTTTGACCCACATAGGCACTTATTTGTTATGAAATTAACAACGATCACAAATTAAATAATAAACTTTAAAGAGCTGTTAATGCACTAATCACAAGGATAGATAGCAGAGACAATTGAAAGGCAATAAATACAGACTGTTAAAGTCTTAGAATAACTCTGTTTAAAAGAAATAGTAGCTTAATGATTACTATTTAAACTGTCATAGTAACTTTAGTTAATTTTGCAGTTTAATAAAAAGTGAGGTTTATGTCAGAGTACACTAATGGAGAGCACTTGCATTGATATATGTGCATGAATGCACTTATTAAAAAAATACAAATTAGGATATTGGCAACTCTTCTTTTTTTCTCTTGAACTTTGTAAAAAGCTTTATGAGTCCCTATAGATGATGAGTGGAACATGAACTCCCATTGCAATACTGTAATTAAAAAGCTACTAAAACATCTTACTGATCGGCATCTTTGATAGCAATAACAATCACCATTGAATGCAAAAGAAATCACTCCCTTTTGCTTTCAGGCTTCGTTAGCTGCTTTAGCACAGACATCAAGTTTGAACGTAGAAAAGGGATATTAATCATTGTAGGCATGTCAGATCTGGCGTGCGTTTTTTTTTTTTTTTTTTCTGTGCAGTTGAGAGAAAAAACTGTACAAGAGAGTCTTTGCAGAGAGAAGTTGGATTCCCAAATGCTCAATGGGATGGCACAGAAAGAGAAGATTAATATAAATGGGTCTGGGAAAGTGAAGCTAATCATGTTAGGAATTAAAGGTAGTATATGAACAGAGGGATAGAAACTTCACTCAGTTCAGCACTGGCCCTGTGAAAGGAATCATTCTGCAATTAACAAGGTTGCAAAATTTGTCTCTTTCATGATAACTAATTACTTGCAGCCCACAGATATTATCCTAAATGGTAATTCAGCCGTCACGGCAAAATGGGTTTGTCACCCTTAGGCTAATACAGTGCTTGCATATACAAGTAAGATTTATCTTCAGAGGGAAGACAGGATTGATATTATAGCTGGATAATCATTACTCAAAAATTGCTGGAACACTTGGTCCAATTTTAAACTGTGGGTAACAAAGGTACCATTCAAGACTGCATTTACTGGTTTTAAACTAAGAGAGGGGAGATTGAGTTTGGATATTAGACAGAATTTTTTCACGCAGAGGGTGGTGAGGCATTGGAACAGGTTGCCCAGAGAAGTTGTGGATGCCCTGTCCCTGGAGGTGTTCAAGACCAGGCTGGATGGGGCTCTGGGCAGCCTGTCTGTGATTCTATGATTAACCTCCTTTGTAGAAGTGAGACCTAACGTGCATCATGGGATGGTGTCAGGCAAGTGGCAGAGATGGTGTAAGAACTGTAGAAATGTTTTTCTGAAATGAGTCCTTTACATTGTATTCTGAACTATGTCTAAAGTACTTGGAACGGCAACTTCTGTATGATAATATTCAAACAGCCTTTTGTGGCTGACTGGGTTAAATGCTTTATACAGATTGAAGTTTGGTGTTAATTGACAAAACAGTTAGGCGTGCTTTGGTTTCAAGAAATACTGTGAGAAAATGCAAGGGATATTTCAAAGAGAATCTTTCTAAAGTTATGCTTACCAGGGACCTCTTTTGTTTTGTGCATTGTCTCAAGTTTTTTGGCCTTACACCTTTTAAAAGAAAACAGTAACACATCTGATTTTTCCAAGCCTCTTCCTGTGTTTGTTTACCCAGAAAGTAATAAGAAGATTTCTAGGCAATAACTTTCCATTTATATTGAAAAACCCCAGGAACAGAGGAATCTTTTGTAAATCTTGGTGATGCTCCCAACCCTGATCTCCATCTTGTTCTGTAAATTCAGTACTTTGTTGACACCCTTACTAAGCTGCTCTTGGCTCTTGTCCAACCATTGCTTAAAAACCTTGGCGGCTGCCAGCCACAGAATTCCTTTCCCTCCTCCTCAGAGTCTTGGGAGCCTTTGAAGTCTCCTTTAACCAGTTGGGCATTCCCCAGTGGGGGAATAATGTATTTTCTGCATTTGTCTGGGGCTGTTCCTGAATTACTGTAGTATTTTTTTTTTTTAATCAGTTATAAAGAAACGAAGGAAGTGAGTTTTATCATGCAGTGTAGCTTTAGTTTTGTAGTTACATTGCAAGCTTGTGTAGAAATCCAGGGCAAAGTGAAGCCTCTGTACTTTACAAAACAGAGGCGAACATAAGTGCTGTACGGAAGAAGTTTTCTGTCTCAGAAGAATGCTGCTAGCTTTTGAGAAGGCTTCTGAAATAATTAGTGAAGAGATGCAGTCCCCTGTAGTGTAGGACCTCAGAAGCTTGATGTGGGATACAACATAACGTTTTAGCCTTGGTTACTGAGATTAGAATTATTAATTTACTATTCAGAAAGAGACACTAGGATCTAGCTTTTCTGATTTATATATATTTATTAATTTCTGCATGGTTTCCATAGGGGATTGGCAGTTTTAGGAATATTAAATTTGCATATATTTCAGGAATACTTATGGACAGATGAGATAGCTTTGCAAATTATCATACCCTCAGTAAAGGGTGGGCTGCAGTGTGTACTCTGTTTCCTTGTGGTTGCCCTGCATGCAGAGAAGGATTTATGGAGACTGGAACAAGCACGTCCTGCTCTGGGCTGCAGAGGCAGTTGAGGGACATTGGAGCCAGAAGGTGCTGCTGGGAATCAAGGGTCCCTGGGTTATGGAGAGAAATTGCAGAATTGTAGACACAATCTTTATACTGTTGCAATGTGAGTAGTTGTGGGGAGAGAACAGTTACAGCTGTTGAGAGAAAAGGTTATTAGAACATAATATACAAATCTGCTGGAAGTACTGTTCATAGATGAGCTTTGTGGTTTTGTTTAT
The DNA here is from genome assembly GCF_000699245.1 of Pterocles gutturalis. NCBI lineage: Eukaryota > Metazoa > Chordata > Aves > Pterocliformes > Pteroclidae > Pterocles > Pterocles gutturalis. The sequence continues at coordinate 58,212 of NW_010143860.1, read as the reverse complement.
GTACTTTTCAGATGGCTCTGAAATGGTAGAGCTGCTAGCATGACCTTGAAGCCATTAGAGTTCTTAATGTGTTGGGCTCAGTCCTTTTTAGTTTCTTATTTCATCTCTGACACCAATATATTGGATTATGTACACAAGATTAATACAAAACATAACTGTCTTTCATCTCTCCTGAGAAACGAAGTTTGGAAAAAAAGGACTCGGTACGTACCTTCTGACTGTGCTGCAAGTTCTGCCGATACTTGGAGCACTGACGTTGCATCTGCAGCAACTTCTCACCAGTAGAGCCTCAATCATCAGAAGATAACACTGACTTAAACATGAGGCTTTACATGGACATCCTCATGTAAAACATATTTGCTGTCTTGGGCATCACCACAAAAAAACCCCAAATGAACCAATAATTTTTTAGAATTCTAATGGATGTGTCTTCCTCAGATGTCGTTGCAACTACAAAGAGATTACTGTGTGGTAATAATTTGGAAAATCAGTATATATGGGAAGAATTTTGTACTGTAAACCTATTTTTGATTTGAATATTGGTTGTCCTAAACCCTGGAAAGGCGAAGCGTGAATGCTGTTTCCTGAGACAAATAAAGAAGCAATTTAAATGCTTTTATAGATTTGATATTAAAATACTAACTTTTCTGTTGAATGACTTTATTCTTCTGAATTATGCAGATGTAGTCACTGACCTTTCAGAATGTTAAACTTGTGAAGTTGTATGTAGTATCTTAAGGTTGTGTCAACCATTTATAGAATTGTGGGTTAAGTATTAAGGTACCTTTTGCTCTACTACGTTGTTCTGGGTTTTTAGGTAGTCCTCAGAATTTTCAAGTTGGCTACGAGGGAAAGTTAGAGCCAAAACACTGTTTTCTCTGTGTTTGCTCTAGTTGTAGAGGAAAGAAGAAAATGTAAATGCCTTTTATATTTGAAAGGGCTTTTCCAGTTCTTCCCCTCTGCATCCTTCCTTCTTCCTTGCGCAGGCTGGAGTGATTTTGGGTTAGGTGACTGTAGTGTTAGGTGTGCTAGTTGAGAACAGACCTTAACAAAGTAATTTGTAGTTTGTGGGATAAATTATCTTATGATTTTTTTTTATGCTTTTCTTCTTAGAGCTCACACAAATTGAGGACCCAAGGGAGCAATGGAGAAGGGAGCAGGAACGCATGCTAAAGGAATATTTAATAGTTGCCCAGGAGGCACTCAATGCCAAGAAGGAGATTTACCAAATAAAGCAGCAGCGTTTTGAACTAGCCCAAGAAGAATATCAACAATTGCATAAAATGTGTGAGGATGACAGCCGTTCTTATGCCAGCTGTGAGTTTACTAGTCTTTTATTGATTTACCCACCTGCCTCTCACAACATATGTTGTAAGAAATAGTGTGAAGTGTTTCCATCACCTGGTTCTCCTCTGAATGAAGATCCTGACTGCAGAAGTGAGGCACTATCCTTTGGCTCTGCTGTTCCGGGACTTCCATTTCCTGATAAGTCTGTTAGAACATACCTCAGTGTCTGTAGCCATTTTGGAGCTAGCTGGAGTGGTACTTTTTGCAAGGCAACAAAGACAAGACTGAATGTTGCTGGACCAGCCATCTACTTGCACTCCTAAATTCATAGATTATTCCACCATTTACTTGAGGGGGAAGCATCAGCTTAGGGGAAGCCTTCTGCAGATCTGTTTTCAGTTTATCAAATTTATAAAGAGTTAGCAATAAGGCATTGTGGTGAAGAGTACCTCTGACCACGAAGTAGGAAGCAGTGTTTCATTAGTGCAGCTCTTTCTTGAACTCCAGGCTCTGATCCTGATGCTGGTGGTGTAGGTCATAGAGCCTTGGTTTCCCTGCTCTTTTTATTCTTCAGATGTCTCTGGTAGCTTGGAGTGGATGACACACTTTTCCTGAAATCTGAAGTTGTTGAATTGCTGTCATGACTGTTGGCTGGTGCGATAGGAAAAGGTGTCTTTGCTGAAGAGTCAAAACAGTCTGGTTCAAAGAAGTGTATCAAATGGATGTACCCACCAGCCACGAAATATAGTAGAGGTTCTCTGCTCTGGTGGTTTTTCACTGGCTGCTGTGTGTACAGCTATTGTTTAACTTCAGGATTTGCTGGTAAATGCCAAGTACCTGATAAGTGTGGGAAGCTCTGCTTAGCCCTTTCTGAAAACGATGAAGAAACCTGACCATGGGTTTCTTGATAGACATCTGGATAGAAGTGTTTAGCTACTGATCCAGTGGTATTTATTAATCAAAGTAATTCATTTGTATGTCAAAATCCTCAATAAAAGATGTTTTCTAGGGCTGAGGTGTCCCAGGTGGTCATAACCAAATGTTTTACTGTTGAACTGGGATTATCTCATCTTTTTGTTTAGTTTTAAATATATGTATTCTGTGATTTAGTTTGTGACATAACTGAACACATAGGAGTAGTCTTATTTCTCCCTGTTATGTTGACGTTTCTTAAGAATTATTAGGAAAGATTAAATTTTCTTCTTATTAAGAAAGAATTTTTAAAAATAATTATTTTTCTAAAGAGTGTTAAACTACTGTTTAAAGACTTGAAATCTAAATCTTATAAAAATCTAAATATGTATACATTACAGTACTTCTCTAAGAGCTTGAGCTTTCTTTTTTTGAAAATTTGCAATAGTTCTGTGGGGTATTTTGTTGAATTAATTGAGGTAAATACACAGAATCTTCTCTTGAAGGAGATAATATACTAGAAAAAGATAAACTGTTTTCCAAGAGTTTTAAAAATATGAAAAAACAGTTGCTTGAAACAGCAACAGAATATGACTAAAAATTACAAAATTGGAGGTTATCTGTTGCCTGAATGCAAATGCTTTGTCAGTTGGTTTATGTTTAGATTTTGCTTTTTTAGGTATATCTGTGGAATTGATAATGGGATACTGTAAAATCATTTAAATAAAACCTTTTACTTGTTTTGAGGTTAAAAAAATATTTTCTTTACAGATGTGTTAATATATTGGTTTAAGGTCATATACATCTGTTTTGAGAAAATGGGATGGGCTGATTAGTCAGATGGTATATTTAAAGAAAAAAAAATCCCTTTGGGGATTAATCATGGTTGTCAAGTCAAAATTCCCCAAGGCTTCTCCACTTGTTTTTCTTAATTTGACTCCTCCACTCTACTCTGGGATGCTTGCTTCATTTATTGTACAGAAATCTTAAGCTCTTAATTAAAGTGCAATTAGATGGCCAAAGCTGGGTGCTTATATTGTGAATATTTCTACCTCCACCACCACGTTTCAATCTGGTGTTAAAAATCTAAAACTTCACAAACTGTTTTCTTCCTCTTTGCTTGTGGGTGCTGCACATGTCGTGTGCTCATGAGTGGGAGGTGATGTGAGCTCAGCAGTTGTGGGTTGGCAGGGAGGTGCCCATGCAGCAGTTTTGTGACTCAGTTGTGATCAGCACTGTTTAAAAAAAAAAAAAAAATCCATAGAAAATCCTGGATTTAGAGACTTAGTCCAGGCATGACTACTCATTTTGGGAAGTTCCTGCATGCTTGACATGACCTTGGCGTTGCAGTATTCTTTTGTAGAGTCGAAAGGCTCAGTGCAATGCAGGCACAGATATGGGTTTCAAAGCAGCAGCCTTCAGCTCTACAAAAGGATGGTAAGTCTAACAGCACAACCCCATCCATTCGCATACCAGGCATTTTTCACTGGGGGCCAGTGCTGCCATGAATGGTTCACTCAGTAAATCATGGTTGGTCTTGCCCAGCTTGTCCTCTAGGACCTTTACTTCATCTGTCTAGGCTTTAGCTTGTAATGCCACAGCTTGAAATTATTGCGTGACTCTAGGTATAGAGTTCACTTGCCAGAGGTTGATGTGTATGCTCATTCTCTATACTGTTGCTTTAGGAGGCAACTTCTCTCTGCAGCTGATTGAATTTTGTTCTGACAGCAGTTTTTTTACTTTAGTCCCTTCATACTATTAATTCAACATACCTAGGAAGCAATTAGCAATTGTTAATGTTACACAAATTGCTTGCATCAGTAAATGCCACCATTTTGTTATGGAAGCTAGGTGCTTTTAGGCAATATGCAGTGCTGCTATATACAATTTTTGCTGTTATTCAGGACAAAAAAAATTTTGGGCAGGCCAAAGATAATTCTTCAGTTGTACTTTAAGCGTAGAGGCTTATTTTAAAGCCTAGTGACTTGTGGCACAAAGAACGAATGCAATGGTCTATTAAATAGCACTTAAGTGTATTAAAGAAGAAAATAAATTAATGTAAAATGCTGGTTTCCATCTGTTTAGCATTCTCTGGATTTTCAACTAATACCAAGTATGACCCATATCAGATTAAAGCAGAAATAGCCAGCCGTCGTGACAGAGTGAGTAAACCTTTTTTTCATTTCATCGTAAAAATATGAATTAGCCATGGGGAAGGGAGGGGGACTATGTATTTTCTTTTACATTGACATTTACATTCAATGTTGCATGCATTTTTGGAAATACAATATTGAAAACTGCTTTTCTGCTCTGACCTATTGTTCTATTAAAGTGAATCTATATGTACTGCATTTCAGTGACTTGCGAAGGAATGCTTTTTCCATGTTACGAGCGTAAAGATTTTTGTCACAGATGTCGGACAAGCTCAGCTAGGCTTTCAGAAATTGCTTTCTCTGTGCGAACTGCCACAAGTAGTAAACACTCCGCAGCCAAATTCTTTCTTGATTAAGTGCAGTTCAAACCCACTGTCCTAATATTTTCCCCTTTACCCATTTTCAGTGGGGTTTCATGCATTTCATCGAACTCTAGATTTAGCCATTTATTTGGAAATCTGTTCACAATTCAGTAGGCATGTTGGACAAATAGAACTTTTTACCTGATTTGAACAGAGCTTCTCTATGAGGGGAGGGGAGTTCAAGCATTCTGACACCGATAGGCAGTTCTGAAACAATAAAAATGTTCCATTTTTAGATACTAGTTGACTTCTTGAATTTCTCCCACACTGCTTTAGCAAAGACTTAAAGTCTGCATGTTGGTTTCAAGCAGATTGATATAGCAGTCATAAAAAGCAGTTTATAATATTAAGTTCTAGAACCTATATCTGAATTTTATTTTTTTAAAGTAATGGGTAAGATGAGATTTAGCATGCCAGGCACTCAGCTTGCAAAATAAAAAATATTTATATTTGCAGGATAATGTTCCATTTCTGTTGTAGTGACCACTTTTCACATGAGTGCCTCTGCAAATAAATCCCGTTCACCACCCTTCAAAGGCATTTGTTCTATCTGTATGTGTTTACTACATGCTGACTAGTGTTTGCTTGTTTCACATACTCTAAATGTCAGCTGATATTCTAAACAAGAAAATAAACCTTATTTATTTAAATAAATATTTAAAGAGAATAAACAAGGTCTTTATGTATATGACTGTTTCTCTCTGTTCCTGCGTCTTAAAGCAAAATGATCTCCTAAGTGCATAGGATAACCTGTTCAACTGAATGTGTGCATAGTCATTGAGTTATTTCAGGTAATAGAATAAAATATATGCTGTAAAGTGTTTGTGTACATTATATTGGTGATGCATTTTTTCGTTTTACTTCTGGTGAACGTTGAAAGAGTTGGTGAGGGTATAGGAGTGTTTTGGGGGCTGGTGCAATGAGTTTTGAAGAAACAGCAGGAACACGTGGGGAAGGGAGGGCCATGCAGGATGGTGGGACTCTGACAGTCCTGGTTTGCATCCGTGGAACTGCTGCGAAGCCCTTCACTCTTGGAGCAGAGCTGACAAAATTAATCTGTTCCGGGGTATGTAGGAATTTTTCTTTTATTCTTTTATTCTTTTTTACTCTTTTTTAGTAATAGTTTTGTCATTTATTGACGCACATGCAAAAATCAAGAGTGCTCTAGGTAAATTTTGGAAAAAGTAACAAGTTTGATAGCATGAAAACAGAACTTTTTCCTTCCCTGCCCCTCTTTGGGCTCTCAGTTCGGTCTTATGCCTCACCACCACACGCTAAAACACCTCCATTCCCCCCATTTGTCTGTAGTCCCTTGAATCTTCCTCCCTCAGTTGTCCTCAGGTGTCTTACCAGCTTTGGAGGGCAAGAAGCTATTTCTTTGCAGATCATTAGTTGTGCCGATAGCACTCTTCTAAGGTGTGCCTAACCTACTACTAAGCAAAGTAACTGTTTTCATGAACTGCAAAGAAATGTTTTTAGATTTTGTCACTTTTAATTTACACTTGCTAGTTGGATCAAAGTAATCAGTGGGGGGATTGAGAGGGCAGGACAATATAAAAATAACTGTAGAAAGTAGTGCTGCCATTCCTGGGAGAGAGGCCAGTTCTGTTGCCAGTGATTTTGTTTTCCCAGATTGAAAAATTAACAGCATTGACTGTCTCTTTTTAAGTTGACTAAGAATTGAAGCCAGTTGAGAGATGTCTGTCAGCTACAAGGGGAGAAGAAGAATCATATGGATTGAAACTTGCTAGCTGTTAGCCTAAGCTGTTGGAGATAGAAGACCACTAGAATAGATGAGGAAATTGATACTTTGAATGTTGTGACTGCTGTTTGATTGGATCTTAGGATGTTTCAGAAAGTTTTCTGTTATTTTAATGCAAATCTTAAAACAAGAAAATAAAATAACTTAGATTATTGCTTCCAATGTTTTAAGGTGACTTAAGATTTCCTATTTGAAAGACAATTATTTTTATTATGAAAGTTTCTGTTACATGTTATTACTTAAATTATTTTGTTATATTCAGCTTTCTAGGCTAAAACGAGAATTGGCACAGATGAAGCAGGAGCTGCAATATAAGGAAAAAGGAGTGGAAACTCTGCAAGAGTAAGTTAAGAGTTTGTGGGAGGATCTTTTTTTCTTTATTCGCTTTGGAATTAATTTCTTAGAAAACCGCTGCCAAAAAAGAAAACTGTTTCCAAAAAAAAAAAAAAGTTGACACCTCTTGCTTTGCTTCAGAGTTTCTGCTATGATAGTGATGTGGGGTGAGAACAGTGTGGAATGATGGAAGAAGAGTTGGACAGAATTGGTTGGAATGGTGATTCCATAGATCTACACGTAAGAAGAGTTTTATAGGCCGTGTTCTTTAACTCTTCCTGAAGATGTTGTCAAAGTGGAATTAGATTTTTAAAACCTTTTCCAAACATCTTCTGGAGATATCCAATGCCTGGAACGCAGTCTGGAGCACCATGCAAGAGAGTAGTTTTCCTGTAAATAGTACTGAGGCTTTCTGTCTGGGCACAGCTACTTCTCCTGTGAGGTGGGGGGAGGCTGTACGCCACAACACTGCTTCTTCCTTTTACCTGATGGTCAGGCTGTCTCATTCTGCACAGTGTAGCTGATTAGTGTGCATACAGTAAATCTGATGGTCTGAGAGACCTCGGATTTTGTTGCATGTGTGCAGAATGACTGCATGTAAATGTGACTCCTTGTCTCCTCCCCGTGAGGAAAGGTTCCTGAGGGCAGTTTGCCACTGCTCCCAGGCTATTAGGCAGCCTGTGCTCTGTTTCCTTTGTGCTGAGTAGTGGCAAAGGTTGTGAACTGTTGTGGTGACCCTCTCCCTGCCCCTCTTCCTGCAGGCTGTCAGATGGGAACCGAGTGACTTCCATCTGTGCACTGCTTAGTCACCTACTCATGTAGCCCATATGTGAGATGCCCAGTGGGATAGGGAGAGAGGTTGCCAGGCCATGGAAAAGATGGTAGGTAAACACAGGTGGTTGTGACTTCTAGATCTGTTAGCAAGGCCAGAGGCTAGACCATATGTTGAACAGCTCTTGAATTTGCATTGGACATGTGGCTGTGCATTTAGAAATCTTGTCCATTTTTCCAGCATGCATGTGAATTAACTGCCTAATGGAGGTGCTTCCTAAAAATGCTGGAACTGTTGCATGTCTAATGCATTTTGCAGCATAAATACAGTATCTGTGGAAATCTTTTGAAGCTTTGGATGTATTGTGCTGGTGCTGCAAAGTATGGGCGCACGCTTTTGCTTCAGGAATCCTGGCAGAGTTCCGGGGGTCCTGGACCAATTAGGTTACATATTTTCCAACTTCGATTTTCATAGAGTCATAGAATGTTTTTGGGTTGGAAGGGACCTTAAAGATCATTGCATTCCAACCCCCCTGCCATGGGCAGGGACACCCTCCACTGGACCAGGTTGCTCAAAGCCTCATCCAGCCTGGCCTTGAGCACCTCCAGGGATGGGGCATCCACAGCTTCCCTGGGCAACCTGTTCCAGTGCCTCACCACCCTCACAGAGAAAAAAATTCGTAGTCTTTAATCTAAATCTACTTTCTTTCAGTTTATAGGCCGTAACCCCATGTCCTATCACCACACTCCCTGATGAAGTGTGTGTTTCCCCATCTCTCCTGTAGGCCCCCTTTAGGTACTGGAAGGCCGCTATAAGGTCTCCCTGGAGCCTTCTCCATGCTAAACAACCCCAACTCTCTCAACCTGTCCTTGTACGGGAGGTGCTCCAGCCCTCTGACCATCTTCATGGCCCTCCTCTGGACTCGCTCCAACAGGACCATGTCTTTCCTTTGCTGAGGACTCCAGAGCTGGATGCGGTACTCCAGGTGGGGTCTCACAAGAGCAGAGGGGGAGAATCACCGCCTTTGACCTGTTGGTCACGCTTCTTTTGGTGCAGCCAGGATCTGGTTGGTTTTCTGGGCTGCGAGTACACATTGCCAAGTCATGTTCAGCTTCTCATCAACCAGCACCCCCAAGTCCTTCTCCTGAGGACTGTTCTCAATCCTCCTCTTTTTTTTTTTTTTTAAGTTTACAAGGTTCTTTCATTTTACAAGCTTCACACAAGAAAACTCGTTCGAACAAAATCCTTCATTAGCAGATATAATGTGATAATTTTCAGGCCTAAATATATTTTTATTGACTACACAAAGCATTTACAGGTAGTTAGGGGAATTTTTAATATATTAACTGAAAATTAGTAAAATAAAGCACTCATTATATTGAAACAGCAAATATTTTAAGTCTAGTCAACATTTTAGAATATTGGCCTAGATATGTAAGCAATAACAGAACAAAACCAGTTTTGTTTTAAGATTATTAATTGAATTTTCTTTAATTGAGTAATAATTGCCTTGTCTTTTCTGCTTCTTTTTTGTCTTCCTTATTAACTGAAAATTAGTAAAATAAAGCACTCATTATATTGAAACAGCAAATATTTTAAGTCTAGTCAACATTTTAGAATATTGGCCTAGATATGTAAGCAATAACAGAACAAAACCAGTTTTGTTTTAAGATTATTAATTGAATTTTCTTTAATTGAGTAATAATTGCCTTGTCTTTTCTGCTTCTTTTTTGTCTTCCTTTTCCTGGTTTGAGTAATAATTGCCTTGTCTTTTCTGCTTTCTTTTTTGTCTTCCTGGTTATTGGCTTATTTTAAGGGTATAAGTTCAATTGTTTTATAAAAGGACTAACCACTTTACTAGGATGATTAAAGTATTTGAAGGCTATTTGAAACTTAAGGTTGTTTTAATTAATATAAGTCATTTAAGATAGTCCAGCAAAGTAGTGCAACTTTTCAAAAAGTCTGCAAATGATTAAGAATAGAAATGTTAGTCTTGGATTTTAGCCCAAGTGAACTTGCCAGTCCTCCAGGATGGGGATATAGGAGAGATATTCAAGAGAGGAATTACTTTAAAGCATATCCAGTTAGTCAGTGGTCACTCTTAATTATCTAGTTTAAAAGCTCGAGCATGACAACTCAGTGGTTTGGTGCCACTCATTGCTCCTGTAGCTACAGTCACTCTCTGTCCCATTGGTGCACTGGTTGGCATTTGTTGCTGCTTCCTGAATCTGGGGAGAATGTTTTGCCCGTGTGCTATCCAAGATTGCAGTGAATTTTTGTCAGTGTTTGTGCCTTGCTGAGCTCTGCTCTCTGCAGTGACTTCTTCGCTTGTGAACCAGGGGCTTGTGGATTTTGTTTTGTGTTGTGTTTTTAAGTACTTTTTAGATTGCCTTTCTGGTAAGATATGTGCTTTCTTTTGAGTATTTTGCTTCTATTAGGAAGTGAGCCAGTTTGGAGAGTATTCACAGTGTCTAACAATTGAAGAGAGAAGTTTTTCTAGCCTCCTTGTGTAGTCATCAGAGAAATCAGGCTAAAAGCCAAACTGTGCACTAGGTTGTCTCTGGGCAATCTCTCCCCTACTCCTTCTATGTATTGGGAGAAAAGGGTCACCCAAGTCGCGTACCAAAGCTGAAGTATGTTACTTTTTGCATAATCACAAAGTAAGTGTACTATCTGAAAAGGAACTCGTTGCTTCTTCTTTAAAACAAACATTCTGAGGTGTTCCCCCCCCCCCTTTTTTTAAAGTTTCTTACATCTCAGACATTTCCCCTTTTTGTTACCTTTTCTAAATTTTTGGTCTGCATAATTTTTCTTTCTTCTTGTGCTAGGTTAAATCTTCAAGTAACTGCCGAACTAGAATGGCATGAATCCTGTTCAGCTGTTTTACAGCCACGTTCTTCACTTTATTTCAAGTACAAGCCAAGAAAAATATTAGGACCTGTCACACTTTGGGCTTTACGTCTGGCTGAATGTTTGCTTTGAAAGTCCGACCAGAATGGCATTATGAGTGGGTATCAGAACCTGCTGCCATGTGACTCCCTGTGCAGCCTCTGGCTGAGTATAGCTCTCAGAGAACAGACAAATTCTATGGTGAGGGTAGTTAGGTTGCTCAGTATTTCCATCTTTTTATGTTGCTATCTGATTCAGATGCCTTTGTTAAAGGCAAATCTCTTGCATTGACGTTTTCCACGTACAGTGTCTGTCTTGGACTGTGTTTTGTTTTTGGTTCTTTTTAATCTTAGTAAAATGGCTTAGCAATATTTGAAGAGATTAAAAAACAAACAAAAACAAAACCACAAAACAACTAGAGAAGAGTGGGGTTTTATGGGGGAAGAAAGGATTGAGTTTTTTTTAAATAGCTTTACAACTCCAATACAGTCAGAATTTCAAGTTTTTTAGTGCCACAGCTTTTTGTTAGGGCTGTATTTTCTACAGTTTCATCCAAATTTGGCAATGCTGTTATAAGGCTTTAGACATCACAGTCTGCCTTTGCCCCCTGGGGACTTTCTAGAGGTCACTGTTTTAAAGCCTCCAGAGATCCCACCCAGTGCAATGGTCTTCCTCAACCTCCACAGGCACCTTAGCCCCAAGGTACGACTAATCTGTCGCGGTCCAGAGTTACAGGGTTAAAGATGAGCCTTTCCTGGAACAAACTCCTTCCTCTGATCCTGCCGCAGGGACTGAGAAAGAGGAGCAGTTCCTTCTCTCCTGTATTTCCAGTGACCCTTCTGCTCACAGGCAGGAATTTTGGAGGAAGAAGGCGTTTAGTAACAAAGGAAATGAAAACTCAGCCAGTTGGCTGCGAGAGTGGAGTGAACACTGAGAGAAGTTGTGAGAGACAGGGAATTAGGATTGATTAAACAATTTGTAGCTACAGGCTAGTTTAGAGGATATGAGACCTGACAAAAGCTTTAAAGTTAGATTTTAACTCAACTACAGACCTTTTGGTGAGGTTGGAGGGAGTCACATATTTGAAAGCACATGGAGGAAAATAGAGGAACACGGAAACTGCCCTATAGGGCTGAAACTATTGCAAGTGTATTGATAGTCTGTGTATCCTAGGAACTTTTCCTCAGAAAATGTATACTTTGTTCATCGTTTTGTGTTTATTGAATGTTCTTTCTATTCATACAAAGGTTAATCTATATTTGTATTTTCCATTAGTAGAATGTAAGATTCCTGTTGACTTTGTAGCTTTCAAAAGTAGAGCTTTATGAAAGGAGGAAAAAAAAATTGACAGACAATAAGTAACAAATGATTCTGTAAGAAGCTTAAATCAGTTTGAGTTGACAGCGATACTGATTTAAGCTCTAAGATTTCTGGCAGGAGAAGCTTAAACAAATATCAGTTCATAAGTTGGGCTCCAAAGTGACGTCCAGGAATATGAATATGTGGGTAACTGGACAAAAATGTCGTTGAAATGAAATAATTTCCTTTTCCTGAAATGCCACCTTGGACCTGGCAAACAGTATAATGAGCAGTTGTGTAGGAGGCATTTTCTGGTCTAATATTTGGGTGGAATCTATGTTCTTAACATTAATGTAACCTTCAGATAAAACCACATTATCATTTTCATGAAACTTCTAGTGAATTGTATTAGTTGTTTTACCATGGTTTCATCTGATCTTTTCAGGTTTTTAACTAAAAAATTGGTGTAGACTCACGTAAACATCTTAAAGGAAAACAAAACCAACCAAACAAAAAACCCCGACTTTAACCCACATGACACTTAAGTCCTTTCTAGTTCTTGAACCAAAAATCATAAATGCTTATATGTTTTCCTATGAAACATTGGGAAAATTGTGTTTAAGTAGAAAGCTGAGGTTCAGACTTATTTGGTGTTGTCTCCAAAAGCAGAAACTGTCACCAAAAAAAACCCCAAACAAACCAAAATTGTATAAACGCAACCTGTTTTTTTCCTAAATATTGAGCTGCATGATAAAACCCCAGGATTTTCATTCAAGCCTTTGGATTTTTCATTTTAATATTTTAATTTTAAAGCAAGTAGTCTACTGCAAGTGGAATTTCACTGATCTTGTTTAACTGGCAGAACATGCTGAGTGTGTGTTGTTGACACTCTTAGCTTAATACAATACCTACCTTGAAACTACCAGTTATCCTCAATATTTTAAGTAGAGTTTGAGTATTTTTGTCATATATGTATAGCATACCCTCTCTTACTACATCTTTTTATAAACTGATGTCCTCTGTAAAGACTGATGTATGTTTTATCTTTAATTCTGTTAATCAGAGACACCTTGTCCTGGAGATGTTTGTTCTTAGCATTGGCTTAGGGACCATTACACATACCACCTTTTTTCTATATGTACACTTGTTATACTAGATTAACAGGAAAGTTGAGGTTTTTATTACTTAACAAGAATTTAACACAATTTTCACTAACTACTGTGGGTAGCCTTATAAAGTCCCAGAGCTGTTTGTTAAAATTCTAGCACCAAATGGTTCTTCTACTAAGTTCTGCAGAGTCTCTGGTCTTGTTCTTTATCTGTAAATCAAAGGAAATTATCAAGAGGGTACAATGGACTAGGCTTCTGCATCCTGAGCTGTTTGTTAGTATTATGAAGTGTTGGAAAAAAAGTTGAAAACTCAGTGGATGTCCCGCTTAAGAGAAGATGAGTGATTTTTGTGTCCAGATGGAAACTTTAGTAGTACTTCACCCTGATGTAGTAGGTAGTGCTCTTGCTCCTTGCTGAGTTTGCACTTGAAGTCTTCTGGGGTGGTCCCATGTGATGTTCCTTAGTGTGGGATGATGATGTCTTCATTCAAAGAAGCCCGTAATGGCAGGAAAGAACTTGCAATAAAATTTTAGGAATTAAAAACTTCTTCCCAAGAAAATGAAATTACTTTGTTAGATACTTCTAAAACAAGATCAGATAGAAGCCCTGGAAGAGATGTCTCCATGTGTAGTGCTGCGTGGGAATGTGACAGCTAGACTGCTAAGTCTTTATCTCTTGAACTGTTACTGTGCAGGTTAGTTTTAGGTTGATTTTTACTTTTATTGTGGTATATAGCCCACAGACATTGTCTGTAAGTAAACTCTGTATTAGGACACGAAAAACAGAAATTTTTTTGTTCTGCAGAACCTGGGGAGATATTTGCATTGCTTTGTCTCTTGAGTGCTCTGTTAATTCCAAGTAGAGTATAATTTTATTCCTGGAAATAAAGTGGTACCTGAATAAACAAGAGGTCTTAAAATGTCTATGCTTTTTCTAATTACGGGAAAATTCCTGAACTTGTCTTAATCTTTTCAACAGGATTGATCGTAAGATGTCAAGTGCTCATACGAATTATAGACTGGATGAAGCACAGGCTATAATGAGTGAGCTTCGTACCATAAAGAAAGCTATATGCACAGGTGAAAAAGAAAGGCAGGACCTTATGCAGGTAAAAAAATATGCTACTGAACAAACAGCTGCTAAAAAGTAATAACCTATTTCATTGTTTGTGATTGCATTGGAGATACCAAGTTTAAGTAAGGAAGTGGGGTAGCCTTTACTGATTTTTTTGGTTTGATAATTGCCAATAGCAGGTAAAGAAAGGGGTAAGTAGTCGTTCTCTGTGCTGTGAACATAAAACTTTGTGTGTTTCATATTTTTGTTTTAGATAATGTACTATCCTTACATTTAGATCAATGTCTTTATTCAATATAGCTTTCCATTTCTGCTGACTATATCAAAGACTGCTATGGAGTAATTATGCTGCATTTTAAAAAAGTATCTTTAAGTTTTATGGTATTTGGTTTTAATTTTGTTTAATGTTGTCTTGTATTACCTATAATGAATTAAGGCTGAGAATTAATGTGCTAATTGTTTATCAGTTTGTCTACCATGTTTTTCCTTTTATAAGCATTTCACAAAACTGGATGTCCATGTCCCTATGCCACAGTTTGGCAGGGGTTTTCTGCCCCAAACTTTCCTCTTAAGTACCCATATCAAGACACATGTTAATTTCAAATGTTTTTACAAAACCCTCAGAGTATGATTAAGCAAGTGTTTAGATTATTTTGTGAATTGGAGCACCAGGAGTGAGGAGTAATACATGCCTGAGTAGTGATCTAACTTTTGAATGGATTCTGCATCCTGCTTCAAGCTCTCAGTTGCTGTGTCTGCGTTATTAATATTATGAGGGCTTGATCAAAGAGCCACGAGCCTCTGCCACCATAGAGACTTCAGTATAGACTTGCCCAAATATGCTGCAGATACAGAGGCATGACAAGGACAATTCTTTTCACCCAGTCTTCAAGCTGATACATGGAAAAAGGCATCTTTATTACCTAAATTTTTGGAACTGTACTAAATTAATGTTGCCATTCAAATTTTTTTTTTTGTTTTCCCTGCATTAGTGTTTTGGTGGTATTTTTTTAATTGTTAAATTATATGGGTCGCTTGTGATCTACATATAATGAATTTCCATAGTTATACAATTATTCAGTCTCTAAAGCATTACCTAAAGGTCAGCTGATGGACCACAAATCCTTGTTCAAGTGGACAGAACACTTGAGTCATTATGAAAAGTTTCTGCCTTGGCAACTTTTAACATATTTGATATTTTGTGTTGGCCAAGTTTTAAAGTGATTCTCAATCTTCCACATGCCTGGCTAGGAAGAAATGATTAGAAAGGCAGTTCATGGATACAGTGATACATATTTTAGGAAAGTAACTGGTAATTTAAAGACCTGTGCGTGAGATCTTGGAGAAGCTTAACTGCTGGCCTTGTTTTAACTTCCCCACTGGATTTTTTCCCCCCCTTTTCCTTACATTTTCAGTTCTCAGTGGCACTAAATCCAGCTGTAAACATTGAGATGCCTTGAAAATCATATCTGTTGAACCAGGTGCACTTGCAGTTTCTTTAAATACAATGTTGAGGGAGTTTGAAGTCTAGGATGAAGCTTAGGATCAAGGGTTAGGCAATGCTGGCAGCACCAGAACATAGAGGTTCCACAAGACAGAAGTGAAAGTGGAAAGTGTTGCCATCCCTCTTCATGGGTCTACATGACATACCGGAAATACCAGTCTATGGAGTATAATTTTTGTAATTAATGGCAATCTGTTGTGATATTATCCTATAACAGACGTATGGTCCAGGAGAATCTAAGAAAATAATTGTTCCGCACAGGCCTAACATGCAAAACAATTCTGCATGTTTTGTTGCAATTGTAATAAGGAAATAAATGCCATAGTTTACAAGATCTGCAGTTGGCAGAAATACACAATTTTTACAACTTATTGTGCTCTGCAAAAATATCCAGCTTTGACTGATATTTTTTTAAATTTTGACTAAAAAAGACCTTAATTTTTGTTGTCATCAGACATTTCTGTGCTTTGCCTTTTTACAATTGGCTGAAGATTGTTATATGTAGCTTTGTCAAACAAGTGCAAGTCTCTCCTAATAAGCTCAGAAATTATTTTTTTTTAATTTCCTATCAGTTTTGAAATTGGTTTGTCCTCAAAAGTGCTACATTTTAAAGCTATTGTTGGTAAGACAAGCTTTCTTACGGAGAAACTTTTTGTTTTGAAAGCTGTTTATAGAGGAGTTCAATGTATTGTGTAAACAGCAGGGGATTTATTTCAGAGAAAGGAAGCAGGCAATTTCTTACTATTTCTTAATTTAAATCTGGCCAGTGTAAGGAAGAGAACTAAACATAGTAGAAGTGACTCAGTCCTGTGTAGGTGCTTGGAAAATTGTAGCTGTCATAGAAATATGATAATTGGATTGAGTTGTGTGGAAGAGAAGGCTGACGAGGGAAGGAGAGGGTGGTCAGATTTAAACTGGGTGCTGTGGTTACAAAAAAGCCAAATATGAAGTGTCACAACTCCAAAGAAGTGGGCTTTTTGTATAAAATTGAGTAATCAAGGTGCGTAGTTAGATTCCTGAAGGCAGCGTGTGTCTCTCTCTCCTCTCCCCCTCCCTTTCATACTTTTGTTTCTGTTCCAGTATGTACCTGTGCTTTCAAAATGTTGTCCTTTATCCTTAGGAAACTTTGGAGAGGTTGGTTTTTTTTTTTCTTCCTTTTTTCTTTTCCTTTCTTTTCTTTACCAGTTAAATAGGCTGAATAGGTTAGGTAAGAACTGCACTGGGATTGTACGTGGCAGAGAGCTCCCAAATCAGATAGCAAACAGATCAATGGTGAAATGACAGTGCTCATTTCTCTCTTTTTGGGTAGGTTTGGGCTGGTGTGCCTAGAACTTCACATCCATATGATAGGCTGGTCTGGCAGTTTCTGGGGGATTGCCATAAAGAACCTGTGAACCCCAGGTGAAGGATGGATTTCTTTGTATAGCTAGGGAGGATATTACTCCTAGCAGTTTATGTAAATTGTTTCCATCTAGAAGCATGCTAACTCAGGTTGTAATTTTCCATATTCGGATTGCTGGAGGCTGTGCTTTCACTCATCTGACTAGAAGGGCTCAAAGCATACATGTTTACCCTAGAGCGTAGTCACCTATGCACATAGATGAAAGTTAAGGTGATGCTACTTGGTGATTGCCACCTGCCAAATGCTATGTAATTTTTAAGGAGTTTCAGCAGCTGTGCCCAGATAGGAAGCCTGGCCAGCAGCCAGCCAGCCCTTCATTACCTGCCAGGGAGAAGCTGGAGGGTGCCTGGAGCACACCAGGAGTGCATAAAGGAGCTGAACTATGGGCAAAAGTTTAGATTAAGGTTCTGGCTTCTTTGGTGTTACATGTGCCTGTAATATAATATGTGTTAGCAAAAGGTACCAGAAGGGGTATAGTTTATTTGGGAGAAACCTCAGGCTTTGTGAATTCTCAGTTTTTGTTCATGTCCTCTCCCCAGTAAAGCAGAGCCACTTACATGTTAGATGTTTGATGTTTGTGTAGCTGTGATTTGAAATTATTATTTCGATGTTATAAACCCATTGGAGATTCATCTTGATCCTCCATATAGCAGGGAACTGACAAGACTGGATGACTTCCAGAGGATTTTGAAGAAGAGAGTTAGATAGTAGTATCTGCAATTTTTATAAAGTAGAAAGCACTCTGGTTTCCCAGCTCCTGTGGGTAGGAGCCCACTCATTCATACTTTCCCTGGTTTGCATCTCTAGTGAAGGCTGGCGTGAGGGAGGGACCAGTATCTAATGAGACTGAAGGGATGGACCATGTATGACAGAAATGGCGGCCACCAGAAAAAGCTGATTTTGCTGTCTAGTTTCTGGCCTGCTGCAATTCCTATGGATGCTTTCTAGGCTTCGAAACCAAACACCTTCATCTTTAAAGTAGTCTTGCCATTCCTGTGAGTAGCAACAAGTTGATGTTACATAGGTTCATCTTCTTGACTCCATTAGTTGAATTTGTTGTAAGAAAAGGTGGCATTGATATGTTATCCCTTTTAAACTGCACTTTGAAGACTGAGAAATCTCCTGGTTATTGGATATGCGCAATAACTGGGGCTTGTTGCAAATCACCAGTTGTCAGAGCCACTGAGATTCCTGAGGGCCAGCCTTTTCCCAGTGCAGTGCTTCAGATTTGTCTCTGATTCTGTAGTTTGGAGGTTGGAATAGGCAGTTTTGGAAGTTTTTATGTGTCTTATTAGAACCAAATGGTTTGATTATGTTATGGTTTATAAATTGATACAGCTCTTCAAATTTTTGACTTTTTTATCCACATTATTTGATTGTCCTTTGTCTTCTGGTGAGGGGATAGAATTTAATTTTTTTTTAATGTTTTCTTTTAATGTTTTTTTGACGCATAGTGCTTAGGGTCTCTGTCATAAATGACAGCCTGCACAGTTGTTTTGTTATTGATGCTACATTATCTGTAGTTTTTGAAAAAGAGAGAATGCACGATCAGAAAATAAAAACAATATTAAACACTATATTTTCTTTAAAGGACTTTTTAAGAGCCTGACAACCACTCTTGTAGTGTCAAACAAGTTATTGTTATTTTGTGTGATTCTGTCTTACTCATCTTTCCCCTTAAAGAATGCTTGAGGTCTCTGCTTTACCTTCGTGGTTTGTGTCATTATTCAGACATCTCAGAGATGTCCCTTGCTTAACCCAAAGTGTAAAATATCTCTTAACTATGTGAAACTTGGGTAAGAGAGCACAAAGGAGAAATCAACTCTCATAAAAGTACAATCAATACAAGCTATTCATCAGGTTGGATGTGATAGCCGTAGTGGCGAAGGAATGTAACCTGTGCAGAAGATGGCAAAAGGGCAGGTGAATCGCGTTTGTCTTCCCTGTCAGCTAAGATGAAAGTTGACAGCTGCTAGATTTAAAGAACTGTAAGCCGTATGAAAGCTAAAACATCGATAGGTATAAAACAAATTATTTAAAATGTGTTTACTTTTAGATGCATCTTTTAAAAGGAGAGGCTTATTTCAAAACAATGCTTCTGCATGTTAGTAACACTACGATGAATTATACTTTCTGTAAATAGCTCTTTATATGCAAGCTATCTGTCATATTTTTAAAATACAGGTTTTTTTCTTTGTTTTCTATTAATAAAAGAATTATGAAAATTAGGTTTTTAATTTTTTTTTTTAATCTTTCCTCCTGTAGAGCCTGGCCAAGTTAACAGATGGATTCAGGAATAGCTGTTGTATTACAGATTCCCTGCAGGATCTCCAGCACAATTCTAGTTTGCTCAGTGACTCCTGTTTACCTCAACAACACTGCGATGCTTGTTCTCAGACTGACATCACTGGAGAGGTATGCGTTCCTGTGCAAGATGTCTGCTGTAGAAAATAAGCTGCTTTTGTATTATACTGATATGTCGTTATTTCCTGTTTTAATTTAAGAGGTGTTGACTGTAGCAGAATGAAAAATCCAAAGCAGTATTGGTGGCAAGGGAGTTGCCTTTCCTTATTATTTCCAGAGTGTGTGAGCAACGCCCATGGGCGGTGGGCTTTGCGGTTCTGCTACTTGAGCGTGCCACAGGGCCATAGTGATGTGCTCCCAGGTCAGTGAAAAGTAAAATTAGCAGCTGCACTCAGCCAGCTTAGTAGAGCATTTCTCGCATCATCACTTTGGTGACTCCAGGCTCATTTCTGAGTAACAGCTCTTGCTGAGGTGTCCCCAGACCTCTTCTCTTCATATCACCAGCTCTGACTTAGTGATGCTTGTAATGATGCAGGAAGGCAGAAATGCTTTAGACAGTTTGAAGTTTCAGTAGAGACCTGATTGTGCAACAGTGTGCCATTTTAATATCTTAGTAATAATGATGGATTGTTTTTGTTAGGGTTTTGGTTTTTTTTTTTTTACATCTCATTTTTACCATGCCTTGTCATCATCGTTCATGCATATCAAAGATGTAGGATAGACCTCTGTTCCTTTCTCCTGTCTGAAACAAGGGAAGTATTTGTTTTAAGTCCAAAAGTTTTCTTCTTAAAAAACTAACAAAACTTCTGATCTAATCTGTCATACCTTTATGCTCAAATCTGCCTTTAAATGTGGTATTTGAGAAGAACATAGTTCTGTGTGAAGGAAATTATGTATTCCAAATAATAAAAGTTTGTCGTGGACTATGGCAGCCTAACTGTTGTTGAGCAATGAAATATTTGCTTCTGTGGATGAGATTACAAACAGGTTGTCGTCTTGGTTTTTTTGTCAGTTTGGTAGTACTATAGTTTGGATGTTACTCCACATTGTTAGAAATTTTCAATTGAACTGTGTAAGTCTTTAATCATAGGCTTTTATCATGCCATTTCTTCTCTATTGTCTTCTTTCATTGAGGACTGGTTGCCAAGTTAGATGTCTCCAGAGGGCATCTACAGAAGAGGAAATCATGTTTTTAGGAAAATACGTTCCTAAAGCATCTAAGAAAAACTTGCCTAACAGTAGGTTATCTTTCAGTGTGTTAGGTAGATGGTGCATTTGGGATGCCCTTTTTCAGACTGGTGGTGGATGTGATTATTGAATTCTAAAATGAGTTACCAAAAGGAAAATAGCAGCATTTTTCCATTCACAATACGCATTGAGTGCCATCCACGACAAGCCAAGTATAGTCTGAAAATTATGTTTCTCAAGTATAGATTTTTTTTTTTTAAGGAAAATAAGATACATAATGATGTTAATTGTTTTCCTGAATTATTAGTAGTGGGATGCGAGTAGAGGTGGATTTTTTACGTGTGTGATGACGGAAGAGAGCAAAAGCAGCAGTTAGATGGGAAATCCAGAGGTGCAGCAATGCAATTAAATAGGGACTTGGGTTTTAACAATTAGACCATACATGGACTTGGGAACTGCTGATGCCCTAAGATGGAGAGACATTGCTGTACAAGCTGGACTTGATACAGTAGGAGCTGTAGCATAAATGCATGTTCTACGACTGCTTCAAGGATCAGGTGATGTTTTTGTAATAGTGTGTAAAACATACTAATAATCTTAAGTGCTGGGTAACACGTCACAGAACAGGGAATGTAATCTGAATTGCTTCTAATTAAACTATCCATAAAATAGCTGTATCAAGTAGTAAAATATTTCAGTTAATTTAGGCTTGGATAAAGCTGAAAAGCTTTGACCATTCAGCAATGATTCTATTTGCTAACCATTGATTTCCAGGGTCATAACTTACTGAAAGGGCTCATTTATCTTGTGTATTTTTACCAATAAACCAGTTTTATATTTCTGAAGTATAAAATTAATTTTAATTCTGTTGTTACTTAAAGCATTGAGGTTTTTTAGTGAGTCCAGTAAGTGAGACTAATTTATCCCTTTCCTTATTGTGAGAGTGTTTTTTAAATCTCGTTTCTTTCTCTTCTCCTTCCTCCTTGTTCTTCAACTCTGCAACAGTTTGGGTTTGATGACAAAACAAGACTTGTAGACAAAGTAAGACTGAACTGGCAATATGAAGAGGCCAAGAAGAGGTAATTAAAGATAAATTAATGGTGGTGTTGGGGTTTTTTTGTTTGGTGGGGGGGGGGTTTCTTTGTTTGTTTGGGTTTGTTTTCTTTTTTTAATGTTGTGATTAAAGTTATCAAAGTAAAGCTGGAAACAGCCTCCTAGCTGAACTGTCTTTAGGAAGACTAATTTGCTTGCTGTTGAGTAGTTCATAGATAATAAAAACTTAGGTAAACATAAGACTTTATCATAAGATTATTATATTTGTTTGCAGAGATAAAGCTAAATGTCAGCCCTGTTCTACCCTTGTATAAGCATAAAATTGCAGTAGTTCAATTAAATGGTTTTACATTTTTTTCCCCTTCTTAAACCTCAGTATAAACAATCTTTCAATTTACACTTGGTTTGTATCAGCCTGGCTTTTGTCAGTACATTTGGAGCTTTGCATACCTGTATTTTAAGTTCAGCATACTGAAGTCATGAACTCAGTGTGAAGAAAGAATGCAGAAATCGCTATGAGATGAATGAAAATATTTGGAGCTGAGCAAAAAGGGTACATAAAAATAAATGTTGAGATTGGAAAAAATCCTCTATTTTTTTTTTTTAATTAACTTGAAATAGATTAACTCTGCACAACGTCCTTCAAGCTAATTGCTTATCGTAAATATTTCTTTTGTGAAGGTCAGTCTTGCAGTGTTGTTCACGGCTTTGTAAAAGTAATCTATTATTACTTAGTACTGTTTTAAAAATACTACCTACCTAGTATAGTTTAGCAGGTCCTCGTTTAACCTCATTGTTTTCAAACTATTTTCCAGGTATTCAGGACAATAGTATAGGTATAGATGATGACTTGAACACAGTACTGTTATGCACTTATGATTATTTTAGTTTCTGCTGATAGAACGTTCTTTTATTAAAATTAACTGACACTTAAAATATTATATATAGTTAACTTTGAAAACTTTTGATTTTGATTTTTTTAAAATTAGGTTTTTTTTGTCTCAATTTTGTCTATTTTGCCTGTTTTTTACATCTCTCAGATCAAGGGTTAAAAAAAAGTTCAATACTTTTGCCTCATTCTTTTCATATTATGGTGACTTTCTTTGAGGGAAACTAATGCTGTCATGTGTCTTGGCAGGGATTGAAAGCTTTATAGGCAATTCACCATTTTGTTTTTCTTGGAAAATTTACCCACATTTGGACTCCATACAGGCTTTAAAAAAATTAAATTCTTGCAAGCATGTTAGAGATACATGGCTAAGTCTTCAGGATTTGTAACTGGAATGAAAGTCTGCATTGTAAAGTACTGCATGTGAATATCAGTGACTATTACCTAATAAAGGTTAAATAATGGGGCAAAAAAAGGGCAAAACAAAAACACCTCAGTTTCCTGTTTGGTCGCAGGTTTGCCCCTTAGCATTTAGTAGTCCAGCGATAATTTAGGTGTTCATCACAGTTGCTGAAAGAAAGAGGATAGAATTTAGTTCTACAGTGTTTAGTTTAGCAGAGCCACTGGCGTTGTGAAGATTGTACTAAATAGTTTTTGTCTGGTTTTGTGTCATACCTTTTCCATGTGTTTTTGAAAACAATTCTTTTCTTTTGCATTATTGCAGGGAAAAGATAAAGTAGTGGGGTTTGGTTTTTTTTTAGTAGCAGAAGCATTTCTCATCTGGAAATGCCGACCATTTGTTTATGCATGGAATGCAGTATTTCTGAACATCAGAAGTGACCTGGGGTTTGATGTTAAGTGTAGAAAATCCAGGTAACTAACCTTCCGACTAGCGAATAGTAATTGCAGTAAGTGTAGTTTTGCTATCCCAGGATAGCAGCTCTGACAATGGCCCATTATTTAGGAAAAGCACATTAGTTGCTTTAAAATAGTAGCCTTATTCTGCCCAGTATGTTATGTTTTCAGCTTTTGAGTGGAACTGCACAAAGCTCATTGCCCCTACCAGTTATCTCTGTGGTTGCATTCTTCATTTATCATGCATTCCTTCCCCTTAGCTTGCTGGCATTTCTGTAGGGCTTTTGTCTCTACTAAATATCTTTGTGTTTGTTCTCCCTTGGCTGGTGAAATATTTACTGTTACTGCACAGTGTGGGTGATGGAATGTGCTGTGATGGATTAAAATCTACAAAGTAGAAAATTAAAATGCTACAGTATGCCACAACTGTAAAGCAGTATATTATGACTATTTGCTTGTCAAACGGGGTGTGGAAATATATAGCACATAAGTACATCAGGCAAGCTGTCTTATTCCCAAGTTTTAATGGGAGATTTTTAAAATACACTGTTGGAGCGAAGTATGTCTTTTTCCTTAAAGGAAAGCAGGAGAAAAGCCCCACAAACGGAAGGGCAGTGTGTTGCATTTTAGTCACTCTTGTGAATCTAGCTAGATCATACAGCTCTGGAAACGAGCAGAATTATTTGCCATATGTAGTAAAAAAGTATGTTCTCTGTATATAGTGACTTAGCAAGGAAGTGCAGTGTTGGGATCTCTGAATTAACTGTGATGAGGAATTCAGGAGATGAGACCCAGTGATAGTAGAAAAGTTGGCTTATACTCCCAAAATCTCTCCTCCCTCATAAAAGATAATCTGATTTGAGTTCCTCCTTCAAAAAATCTCTCTACTGAGTGGTTTGGCGTTTGCATAAAGATAGACATCCACAGAGCTTTTTTCCCTTCAGTTTCCCACTGGAAGGAAGTTGGATAATTTGCAATTTAATTTTCCCCATGGGTATTTCAGAAGTTGTGAGCTGTGGGTTCTGACATCTTCAGCATGCCAGGGAATAGGTCCTCTATCCTGTGTCTGATCCAGGTTCTGGGAGGAGGCGTGTAAATTCTACTTATTAACTTGCCAATCATGCTGAAGAGAGGCTCAATCACTTTTCTTCTGCTTTTTTACACTTGTCTTCCCACCCATGATTTTAAAATGAACTGTACCTTATTTCCATGAAATTTCTTCTTTCAGATCTGTCAGTGTGGCCCTCCAGAGAAACAGGAGGAAGGGAGGATGGTCTTTTTGAACAGACAGCCCCAAGCTGCCTGGATAAATACCGTTTTCAGTTTCAGTTGCTATTTTCAGTGAGACCACCTCATGAAAGCATTTGCACACTGGAAAGTGTGCCCCTCAAGCGCTTTTCTGAATGGACTGTTTCATAGAAAGAGAAATCAAAAGCAAATTGTTTTTCTTTGATAACTCTTTTTAAGTTGTGCAGTTCAGTATAATGACTACATGCGCAAATGTCATTGCTGCAGTGCCTCATGTCCTGTGGAGTGTATTAATCAATAGATGAAAAATGATCCCTCCAATGAGAAGTGGTTTTTTTTAATTATCTTTTTTTATAATCCAGTCTGATGGTAGTTAATTTTAATGAACTAATGCATGCTACCATCTTCAACCAGTTTATCTGATTTGGGTGCAGAAGCAGTAATTTATTTATGCCTTCTCTAATTTCAATTCAAAGATGTTATTTTTCAGTTCAATTGTTTAAATCATACAGTGGCTGTCAACAGATTTATTTTAGCCTTGAAAAGCCTACTCCAGCTAGGCTTAATATTTCCACATTCCCTTTAAGAATGTTACTTCTTTCTTTTCAGTATGGTTGGTGAATAGTTACTTTGTTGCAAACTTGTCTCATTACTGAAATTAATTTTCATTTGGGCTTTTAAAAGGACTAGCACAAGCTGAAGTATGTCAATGCAATTTGTGCTTGTACAGACAAAATACATATTGGTTGGATATTGATAGCAACATTCCCATACTGCTACAATAACATTGTCAACTATTTTCCCATTAAAATGAATCTTGTGTAGGCAGGTTTCAAGGTGTAGTTGCGTGATTTCTACTACCATGTAGTGGATTTGTATGCTTATTCTGCTAAACGAATCTGAAAATTTGATTTAGGGATGAAGTAATTTGTCTGCTATCACATTAATATCTGTCTCGGGCATGTCAGTAAAAATAAGTCTCCCAGTGTGAGTTTTTAAACATATAACTTCTTCTTTGGGTTATAAAGGGAGCTGAGCCATGCTCTTGAACTGTCTTTTGGTTTTCATTGTACCAGTTAACCTGTGAATTGAGGAAAATAGTAATTCCTCTCCTCCATTGATTTTAGCAGGCTTTCAGTTTTCCTAAAGGTGAATACCTAATTTTGTCTGTAAAATGCCAGTGGACTCGGAAGGCTTCATGAGTGTCTTAAGCCAATTTAAGACCTCCTTGTTATTGAATCGTGCTGCCAGGAAGGCTGGATATTCTACAGAGCCTACTCATGTTGTCCGCCAAAGCCACAGTGGCACATACTTGCAGGAACAGCCAAAGTAGACCCAGTGGAGAAATTCTGTGAGCATTTGGCTGAGTTCCCCAGCTTCTTGTTCTTTCCATTTCTTTCTTTCCCTTTCTCTAGTCTTCTTCTCTTTGGATATAAATCAGAATCCACTCTCAAGAGGGTCTGTAAATACCAGAAATTATGGAGTTCTTACACTCTTCGTTATGTGTCTTCAGTCCCACAACCACCTCCTCTGGGTATTGCACGTGGGAGAAGTTCCCTGTTACCTGGGTCCAATTATATGCCCATTACAAGCCTAAGGAAAAGAGTAAGCTGGGCTGAATTGTGTTCATGGTCTCTGCGTATTTGTGTGATCTTAGCTGCTGTTCTCCTCCGAATCATAACTGTGGATTTTTTTCTTTTATTTTATCCCCACTGGTCTTCCCATTCCACAGGTAACAAAAGCTTTGGCTGTAGAGTTGTCTGATGTGTCACCCAAAAGTCTAGGCATTTAAATGTAGGGGGGTATTGTTTTTTTCCCCTTGGACAAATTGAAGTAAGTTTGAAGAACTTGTTTAAGCTACAAAGACCAGAGCTTGTAGGTTAGGAAGTGCCAGTTGTAGAATACCCATATTTTGTCCTTTTTAGGAGCATCAGTTAGGACCTTTGTATTCCTTCAGAGTATTTCCCTCTCCAAGACACCCGTCTTGTTCGTAATCTGAGTAATGGTCTAAACATGGGGTTATTGTAATTGTAAATCAGACTTTTTCATCTCACAAAAAGTGCTTTTTACTTTAATCTCACTTCTTATGCTATATCTTAATAACCTCTTCTGAACTGAAATATTCTCGAGCTCAGCAATATAATTTCATTAGTGCTGGGTTCAGACTAGCAGTTCTAGGCACTAACAAAATCTTTTAGGTTCTCCAGGTATTTCCAATGACAGAAGGGTTGCCTTATTTTGTCTAGGGGGAGTCTGTAAAGATTTATAACAATTCAGATATGCTATAAATTCAGAAAATATATGCTTTTTTGCCCCCATGATGTAATTTGTGTAGTAAACTACCAGCTGTACTGATCTCCACTCTCATTCTATGTATACAGTATTTTGGGGTAGGCATCATTCTAGATAAATTGGTATGGTTGTTTCAAGGCAAATTTGCCATTCCGAATCAGTGTTTACTTAAGATCACCAGGTTAAACTTTTGTCATTCCATCTGTGCCCCTTCTGCTTTTATGCTTAACAGAAGCTGTTATGTTCATCTCCATTTGAAATTTTTAAATACTGAAATAAGCAGCAAGTCAGCCTGCCTACCTAGGAAGCCGGTCATTTGATACCACCTCCTCCAGTGTGGAATGCAAGCTCCTCAGCACTTGTTATGCAAGGATGGGAATGGGCAAAATGCCTGGAATGTTGATGGCTCAAAATTAACTGTTTTTTCTCCATGAATATGTTAAATTGCCTATATCAGTAGGGACTTCAGTTTCTGGCATTGGGCCAGATGAAAGTAGTCTTTTACAGTGACTAGACTTAAGAAGCAGTATCTTAAAAAATACCAAGTAGGAGGGAAAAAGGTGTTTGAAAACCAGAGGCTTCATAAAGGATCCTAATTTTTTTTTTTCTTTCCAGTTGCAATGTATGTCAGGTCATTGATTGATTTAAGTAGGTGTTTAAGGTAGGTGAATATATGCACTGAGTCCAAAGACGCAAAACAGTCATTTTTTTTGTAATGTACCAGCAGTGAGAATGGCTGGTGTAGCATGGGTATAAAATCTATCATGGACAAGCACAGTGGAATTGCTTGTTTATGCATTTATTGTGTTTGGGAAGAAAAGCTTGTGTTGGGACAAGACAAATAGCAACTATGGAACATGCTTAAGAGGATTTTTTTAATTGTTTTTAGCAGAACTGAATGTGACTCAGATATTTTTCTTAGGTTTGAGTGAGTGAGACTGTAAAAGCACTAGGGATGTTTTCTAGCCAAGGAGATAAATTTTAAAAACACCATCCTACTTTCAAAGCAGCATCATAACTGAAATTGAGGGGAAGAAACAAACTTTAAACTGGAAAGCCGTACACAAAGGGAGTTATGTGTTCTCAGCAAGCTCAAACAGTCTAAGTTAAAACCTCTTGTATTGAGGGTGATGTTTTAGTTCACAGCCAAGTGGATTCAGTGGTCAACTAGCACTGAAAGGGGTGATCCCACCTTCCCCTCCTGCCTGCTGGTACTTCTGTCTTTCTTATTTGCCTGCAGTTGTTTGCTCCTATGGTCAGCTTCTTAACCAGCTCACCCTGCATAAGAAAAAATAGTTAGCAAAACAATTGTGAGTGTTAAAATGAAGGAGACAGTCCTTCAGCTATCTTATCAAGCAGCCCAGAGACTTCATCAGACACCTCTCATCTTCTTTTATCCACAAGCTGCGTAAGAGCTTACGAACACGGTCACTCAAATATATTGCCAGGGGTCATCTGATTCACACTCACTTGCCAAACTATGACAACCCAATTGTGCCTGAATTCTGTAATTCTGTTGAAAGGACCTTGAGTTCCCATTTGTTTCGTTTGGCACTGAACACTTGATTTTCAAGCTGTATACACCTTCAGGAGTGTTTACTGAATCTTTACCTGCATAGCAGCCTGGGTAGGGGAGAGGAGGGATCCTGACTCTGCTCACTCTTCCTAGTCCTGACATTCAGTCGGTGGGATGAAGTGTTCTTCAGGAAGCAGCATCTGGAATTCATGCACAATAGCTGAGGCGTGGAATATGTAGACTATATGTATTGATTCACAATGGTGCTTTCAGTAGTTATTGACAGGAAGTTGATTATTAATGCAAGGAGGAGGAAATGGTATTGAAGGGCTCGATAAAGTATCCTACTTTAGACTAAAATATAATACCAGAGTTCTTTGCTTGCTGTAAATGAAATCGAAGGGGGAAAAGAAATCTATTTGACAAAATTCACAGTGAAATTCCTATTCATATGTGAATGCAGTCATTGTGAAATGATTTATATTGATATTTTATTTCCCTTCCCCTGATAAGATGGCCAAATACTTTCCAGATGTCAGTCTGAAATAAACATTGCATGAGGTTTTGGTTTTAGATGGGGAAAACCTTACCGTTGTCCTGTCTATGCCTTTTCTTTTATTCTTAAACATCTTATCACACTGTGGATCTTCTGTTTGCTTGTTATGTGTTTTTACCTTACTTTGTTTGTTGTGATCTTTTCTTTCTTAGGGGATACTTTGGAAAAAAGCTTACTTAAAAAAAAAACTAACTTACCAAAAGAATGAATGCGTATCCCATTTCTATGGCTGGCTTTAAATGTGCTTTATTTATTTAATTATTTAAAGGGGGAATCATCTTTTATGGTGCACTGAACTTTGAATACTACCATTTCAAAGTGAAGATGAAACTAAGGTGTACAATTGTATAGTTGATTTACAGTTCTTTAGTTTCTAATATTCAAAAATTGGAAAGCTAGATTTTATCTTCTTTACTTTTCATTTTAACTGTAACGTTCTAAAGTGCCTAAATTGACCAATTTAAGACAAGCATAAATGCCTAAGAGTAAAAGAGAATTCTCCCTGTTATGCTAGATACCTCTTGATTTTGCCAAACAAAACATTTGTGAAATTTCTAGGTTTAGGGTTTTTTTGAAATATTTGTAAGAGTTCAAAATTTGCTTTTAGCAGAACATTTTCTCAAAATGTCAGCTGTGGAATCATTCTTACAATTGTTGTCTTGTGCAGTGGTTCAGCATATTGATATAGGAAACTACTTCTGGGTATGATGTCTACTACAAAAAAAATCAAGTTAGCCTATTTAATTGCTTGATTTGATGATGGATTAATGTAAAGCCACCTGTGTTTTGTAACCAGTTAATCTTTTTTCCAAACTTATGTTTTTGTTTTTCTGGCAGCTTATTAATTATTAAAATTTTGTTGTCAGTCAGGACTACTTAATACTTTCAGCCCCTTTAACTATTGCCCTGCTGAGGTGGAATATAACAATTTGGACTTATTGTCGCTAGATAAGCATCTCCTCTTCATCCCCTTCAACTTCTCACTGCACTTTTGAAATCCCAAGTTAAGATCTGATAGTGGAAGAATGAAAGGATGTTCAGCTTAATCAGCTGTACAGGCAGGAGACTCAAGAGCCCTAGAATACAAATTTGTTTACTACATAATGAGAAAACTGTGAAGACACTTACTGACCATGTGATAGATAAATGCACTGTAGTTCTTGTACAGCTACACACTTCGAGATACTTGCAGTTTTGTAATGTTTTAAAAAAACCCCACAACGCAAAAGAAAAAAAAACACTCCAAAAACCAGAAACAAATAATCCTTCCAAACCCCTAAATGGTTTTGTTTTGAAATTTAGCAGAAAAAAGTCCCAGAAGTCACAGGCTTCACTTTTTCATGTTTTTCCTCTTGGTTGTCTTAATCTTTCTGTGTTTTGAAATATATTCATCCTCTTTTGAAGAGTTTCGAATATACAACAGCAGCTGGCCTTGCTAGACAATGAATCCTGGCCAGGAATGGCTGAAGCGGACAGGGACCGTCTTCAGCTCATCAAAGAGAAGGAGGCTCTTCTTCAGGAGTTGCAGCTTATCAGTCAGCAGAGACGATCCCCAGAAGACATTGCACGTTTGGAAGAAGAAAAAAGGCGCTTGGAGGATGAAATTCAAAGGGCTCGAGCAACCTCTGCTCATGGGGCCACTGAAAGGTTTGGGAACTTAAGTTGTTTCTTATCTACTGTAAGATCCATATAGGTAGTTTCAAAATGAAGAGTAGGGAATTTTACTGTGTTGAAGAAAAAAAAAAAATGTTACTAGGGTCATTTTCTTTCAAAAAAGGAGGAATCTGCTCCTGACTGACATTATTTAATTCTGTCTGCCTGGAAGTTTTCTGAAGGAGAGTTAGACTGACGTTGACTCGTCAGTTTTCCTTTAATTTATCTAAAAAGTCTGAATAGGAAGAAGAGATCAGAATAGAGTCATGAGAAGCTTGGAATAAGTCTGAGTGATACTGTCTGATAATAGAGACCTGAATAACAGTGCCTAGATAGTGAGAGATTTTTCTGTTGTTTTGCAGTGGACTAAAACTCCTCTCCAAAAGCAGCAGAAAAAAGATCCTTTCCTATATTTGGGTTCTGCCTTGTAACAGGAAAGTTAAATGATTCACTTTCTTACTGCCTTTTGTATACAATTTTTCCTTTTAATTTGCAATCTCAGCAGTGGGAGCACATCCCAAGTCTGACATTCAGAGAATGTAGTACACAGAATCATTCTTGAAAACTTAAATATCAAGTTATATGTAAAAACAAACAACACACCAAAAGTAGTAATGGAAACACTGTGTTTGAAAGTTGCAGTTTTTCCTGCAGCCAAAGAAATGGACAAAACCTCTTAACCTCTTCTTGTTACCACAGTCCACTTGCAGTGCAAGCGAGAAAGTACTTGCTCTTGTTTCCCAGACTTGCTTAAAGAGATGATATGTAGACAATATACAGAAATGCCATCTTTAAAATTTATAGGAAGTGGTTTCTGGCTTTTCTTTTTTAACAGCCAGACAATGCTTTCACCCAGTGAACTGTTTGACACGTGAAAGCTTTCCCGGTTTTTCTTGCTATTCTTTTCTGTTCTGAAATAGACTGAGGCATGAATTTGTGGTAAAAAGACAGGTTTGACACTTAAGAAAAACTACATGAAGCAGCTTTAATATGATCTGTGTAAAGGCTAATACTTACATAATTAAGATACTTTTAAAATATTTCGAAGTGCCCTCCCTATACAGATTTTGAGAACTTCAGTTCCTTTGAAATACTTGCTTTAGACAGTGAATTCAGGCAATAAATAGAAAATTCCCCGCCAACCTACAGTTCAATGTTACATATTTTGCAATTTTGCAGTATCCTTACATTGGTTTTCCGGCTTAAACTGACAGAAAAGGGAGTTCACTTTACACCGCGGCGTAGTAAGTTTTGTTTGTTGTTTTTGGGCTCTCATGTTAGGTTAGTGCATGCTATGTTGGCAAGAAGGCCAAGCTATTTTTCCATGTAGTTCATGCTGTGGAAACCGGCATTCCAATGTGATACTTGATATTTCAAATGCTAGCAAAAAGTTGAGTAGAAGTTAGAACAATATTGAAGGGCACTCTATTTTTGTATAGCTAATTGCAGTAAAGCTTAACTGTTAGTAGCCCTGATTTATTTATTTGTTTGTTTCAGGCTCAGGAATAACCAAAAACATTCCTAGTTCTGCTTTTCTATTTCCACTTTCCCCTAATAGTGAAATACAAAGAAGTTTCCTCTTTAAATAGTGATCAGTTCTGTTCTGTTACTGAGTTTTAAAGGCACTGAGTTATGCGCAAATCAGAACTGACTTAAGATCTGTATGAGAGATTTGCTGTTTTTTTTGTTGTTGTTGGGGTTTTTTGTGGGTTTTTGGGTTTGTTTGGGGTTTTTTTTTGTTTGTGGTTTGATTTTTTTTTTTTTTGTAAGATTGGCTGGCAGCCTTACTTGTAGGCGTCTCTTGCCATTTAGCACTGGTACCTACCTTACAGCATAGATGACTGTGGAGTGTAGGTTCCTAAATTTGTTTTTTGAAGTAGATTGTGTGGATACCCCTTCTTTCCCCTGCAAGCTTTTGAATCAGTTAAGTTTCTTGCATCCATTTATCTCTTTCTTTTGGTTCCTGCATGCAATAGCTTTATTGTGTAGGTTTACATAGCTGAGTTGCAGTCTTCCTTGCACCACTTGGTTAACCTGGTCTGGGGGTCCACAGAAGCAGGAGAAAAGCTTCAGTGCTGCACGTGCTTGGGTGTGCGGCTTCTGCTGTGAGGTTGCAATGAAGGGAGCGTCCCCAGAGGGCTGTGGGGTTGCTGGAGCATAATGCTACAGCCCCTTGCCAGCATATGAATTGATGAAGTTGGAGGCCAAAGAAGTTGAGAGATTTATGTTTTTACTGCTAACAGACTTTTTTAAAAAAAATAACTATTCAAAGTTTATTGAAACTAATGCTGCTTTTTTTGTTTTGTTTTATCCAGAAGGACTCTTATCCTTTTTTTTTTTAATGTCTCCTATTAACATGTTGGATTCTGACAGCTGTATTTGCAATTGAGGAAGGAATTGAAGCACTCAAATAAGTTTGATCTGCTTTCTCCAAACTGTCTGACAGAATCCCAATTTTCAGCCAACTTGTGAATGCAGGGCTGGAACATTAACTTTCCTGGACATATAAATGTACAACGCACAACCGATTAGCACCTTGATTTTATTTTGCAGTTCAGTGATCAGGCTGGGAAAAACATAACACCAGGAATAAATATAAATCTGGATTCAGGAAAAGAATTAATGTGGTATCAATGGATAAAATCTGTTCTTTGAAGTTTTAATAATCTCAAGATACAGAATTTGAGGTATCTCACAGGTATATGAGACCGACAGCATTATAGGTACATTCCGTTTGTGTTGTGGCAGTGGTACAGTGTAATTCAGCTGCTTGTTATTAGAATGGGCAAAAAAATAGTTGTAACAAGAGGTTTTTGTCATAGCTTAGGATTCAAAATGCTATATTACCTCCTTAAATATAAGAGGATATAAATGTACTTGAAACACCTAGTATTAAAGCTCAAAGTTGAGTTTTATGTTTACTGCTCGACAGAAGTCCTCTAAAAATTTTTCTTTTGTCTTTGAAGTTTGACACTAATTAGCTTGGATAATAGGGCTATTTGGAATATTTTTTTCCTGCCAAGGCAATGAAAGTCGTAGTAGTTCTCTGTATTTTACTGGCACAATCAGGTTGATGCAAGGGAAAATAAATACCTTGTAGAGTCTGTTTTTACCTAGGACTTTTTTATGGCTTTGCTAATTGCTTTAATGTATTTTCAACATCATGACTCTTACATTGTGCCTAAATTACTTTTCTTGTCTGGGAATTCTGCTGGAGTCTTGGTTCTTGTGTTCTTGCTGGAATTTCCATCACTGCATATGAGCTGCATAAATTATAACTTTTCATTAAACAGTGAAACTTCTTTTTATATTCCAAACTGCAATGCAATGATATTTTTCTGTACTTGGAAAGCTCATAGCACTTCTTGAGCACTGCTATAATGAAGAAAAATAGTAATATATATCTGTTTAATTATAGGATACTGTTACAGGAAAAGAGAAATTGTTTGCTTATGCAACTTGAAGAAGCTACACGTTTAACCTCATATTTACACTCCCAGTTAAAAAGGTGAGTTATGTAAAACCATCTGGTTTTGAAGTTTTACACTGCAGCAGAGAAGAATATTACTAATGTATAAAGTTTACCTTTTAATACTTTTATGTATGTGTGCCAAGTAAATTATTTTTTTCTAAATTTATGCCTTTTGGAATGTGATTGTGGATGGAGTTTATAAATAGTATTGGTGATGGCTATTTGGGCTAGATTATTATGTGTATTGGGGAATTTTATATGCGATCTCATTTTCTGAAAAGAAGATACATACTTAAAACCTGTTGTAATATTGTTACAGTTTTACTAATAGGAAGATAACATTCTTTTACATTCTGTGAGGTTTAATATTCTGATACCTTCTCCAAAGGAGGGGTTTTTGTTCCCTGGTGAGTTGACAATGTTTTGCTGTTTAAATATGAGAATGTGCTAAGACCCACACAGAAGCCCAGAATGTTTTGCATATTCACACTTGCAGCTGCCTTTTTAGATGCAGCTCTTGGGGATTCCTCAGCTCAACACTATGCCAACATCAAAAGCTCAGTTCCTGCTGTGTTTCACTTCATCTCTCTCCATCACTTATATTCTTCTCTCCTTAACTGTCTGAGACTGGTAAGAGGAACTGGAATAGGTTTAAACCTAAAGTCTTTATTTTACACTGGAAAAACCTGTGAGGGTGAGGCTTACACAGCAGTTTGTTACGGCTTTCCAAATCCCTTCTCACTTCTCTCCCTCATATGTTTATGACGCATCATTAATGTAAATTCAAGCTGGATCACGGTAATCTACCCTTCCTGGCTTTACATTGAGTCCACTGATCCAGATCGTGCTGTGGCCTCTTTTCTACCAAATTATGGTTGCTCGCACATTGAAGGAGGGATCAGGCTTGTCCTGTTGGACCCTTTATTTTTGGGTACGTGGTCCTGATTTGGTTGTCACTTGTGCTGTCCCAGTCATGGTTGTGCTTGAGATCAGGGCAAGAGGCACAAGCTCAACCTTAAAATGCCCAACCATCTTTCCATGCCACTGTACTGAATATGTGTAAAATTGCTTGTGTAATCTGGATTGACATTTTTATGTCTGCACTTTTGTTCCTGGTTGTATTTGAAAGGGTCTTTTTTGTTTTTTCTTTCTTTGCCTGCTGTAGTCTGTCGGCTAGCACCCTCACAATGTCCTCTGGCAGCAGCAGGGGATCCCTTGCCTCCAGTCGAGGATCCTTGGCCTCCAGCAGAGGCTCTCTCAGCTCGATCAGCTTTACGGACATCTATGGCCTTCCACAGTATGACAAATCAGACAGCATTACAGACTATGGGCAGCATTTACGCTTTGACATAATTCCCTTTGAGTCTCTCACAAAGGATGTGCCATATGCTGATCCCATTGGACACTCAAATTTCAATAAGCAGCAGAGGTCTCTGGATACTCCGCAGTCACTGGCATCCTTGTCATCACGGTCATCATTGTCATCACTGTCCCCTCCAAGCTCACCTCTGGATACCCCATTTCTCTCTGCATCTCGAGATTCTCCCTTGGCTCAGATGTCAGAAGGTTTTGAGGAGGTGGCAAGCATAGGAGCTCTGGAAATGCTCAGGGCTCGGACCACAGCGTTGGGTGACGATGATACACAAGGAACGAGCTCGTCTCAGACATCCACTTACCCTGTGGACAGTGAAGGGCTGCAAGAAATGGGACCACAGATGACTGCTATGCAAAGTGTTGGAGGTGAGTTTCTGGACATTTATCTTGTCATGTTATCATAGGAAATGTCACACAGACCTCGGCATATGAGCACAGTAGAAATTGCTCCTCAGTTTGGCTTCTTTGACTTCCATCAGTTAAAAGTTACATGGTGCTAGCTGTTAAAAAAAACCCAAAAAACAAAAAACCCAAGCAAACAAAAACCCCAAACTCCCAAATTTCGGGCAAAGAGGTGAAAGACCAGAGAAATCTTTGTAAATAGATCTTAAAATAGTGTTGAATTGGGTGGAAGAAAGGAAATGGAATATGGACTTTCTTTGGAGTGTAGTGCGTCAACGAGTAAATATTTTGGTCTTGGATGGGGAATTAGTAAAAACATGTGTTGCTTAGTTATGTCTGAGGCCCCCAGGTGTGCCCATGTTGCCATTATTCTGATAATTTAAAGCCACACGAACCTAGAGGGGGGAAAAAAAGCCCAAACACAAAATGAAGCACGAGGTGATGCTGCTGACAGTGCTTGAAGGCTGACTGACTCTTTGCTGAGTTGATCCACATCGCAGACGAGGTTCCCGTGTCTGAGTTCTGCGATGGAGCAGAAGCCACAGTGGCGTGGCGGTGTTAAGTGCATGGTGCACTGTGCTCATGAGTAGAGTGCTTTGTCAGCCCAGGAGCATGTTTTGTTGGGGCTGTGTGAGAAGTTAGGCACCCACTTGAGTGGCTGTCTCAGAGAATCTGTGCTCTGTGATTGCAGAGGAATGATGTGCGCAGTTACCATGGCACACATATTATAGAGGTGGGTTTTTTTCCTACTTGATGATGAGTTTGGACACGCTTTAGCTGGTGACGATGGAAGCTTCTGAGGCGCTACAAATTAGAAGTGTAAGTTAGAGAGATTAAAAGAAGAAGGAGAAACCTTTTCAAAAGCCAAAGCAAACAAATTAAAAAACCTGAGCGTACAGGCACGTGAGACATTTCTTTTCCTGTTTTAATTGGTCAAATGAAGAACTGCTCTTAAAATGAAAAACAATATGCCTTCATGATGTTGTTTTTTTGTGTTGGCTTGCTCGTATTGCTAATAAAATCATACCAGTAGAGAAGGCCTTTTAGAGAAAACTTTACATATTAAAGGTTGTAATTCCCGTCACATTTCTGTATCCAGAATTCCATGATAGCAATTGCGTAGAATGTTGCATTCAGGACTTAAAACATCAGGAGTAATTTGAAATATAACCAGAGAATATATTATCCTACCAAAATCTTATTTGTCAAGTGATAATGAGAAGGAACATTGACAGTATCTATGGAAAAGCTTTCAGCTTTTTATTTTTAGAAATAAAATGTCCAAACTATGCTGAAAAGCCTGCATTGTTCAAACAGCATTTGAGTCTAGACTCACCTACTTTCCTTAATGCAGCCAGCATTGCCAGAAGATACTGCTGCAGAATTTACATTTACTAGATGTAAACATTTATAGTGCCCATATTGCAGCATTCAGACCAAAATAAACAGAATTCCAGAGACCAACATGTAAGTTCCTGCTTAAATTAGTGCCATGTAGAGGCTTCTTGAGGCTTTCTTTAAACCTCAGATCAGACCACAGCATGTCTTCACCCATTGTGGTAAGTGAAACTATGTTAGTAGTTCATTTGTAGGTCGTATGTGTTTCCTAGAAGTGAAGGTCTGGTCTGAGGGCCTAGGGAGCAGTAAGATGAGGGTCAAGTTCCTGCTTTGGTTTTCCTTTTCTCCCTTCTCTATCACGTTTCTACACGTTTCACAATTCTCTGAATACCTCTGGCAGAACATGCCTGTGCTACCTTCTGTTGCTGCTGCAGAGTGCAGCTCCTAGTCCGGGGGTTACAGCTTTTCTCTGTGTACAACAGAGGGCTTTGTGTTGCTTTTTGAGGAAGAACATATGGTTAAAAGATAGGCAGGTTGTCTTTTTTTGACTTTTTTTTTATATTTGAATTTGAAAACAATGGCTCAAGAAAAAATTGTTTAACCTTCTGGTTTTTGGCTGGAATCATGACTACTTTGAGCTCCACAGTCACTATCTGGTGTGTTTGCAATTGTAATGCAGTTGTTTGCAAGTAGCAGTGACAAGTTTTGAAATTATTTTGGTTTTGTACTCCTTTCTTGAAGAATTTAGTGGAGCATCAAGCTCGTTTATCGAAAGTTTGGGAAGCCCCAGGTTTTCACTAAGGCACTATGCAATATGCTTTGCTGCTGCCACCATATGGTCTGGTAGCATAATGCGACGCTGGAAAACCAGTATCATCTTGGGACAAATCTTTTGCCTGTTCCTTCACTAGGCAAAACATGAGGAAGTTTTTGCAAATTCTGGGGGCTGGGAGGGTTAACACTGAATAAACTGGACATACTTTGCACTGAAGCAGCACTTGAGCAAGTTTAAGGAGTTCTTCAGGAGCTGCAGTTTTGATGTCCAGTTGCTGATCTGCTGTTCTATTGTTCTGCATCTGTCTCAGGGACATACTGTGAAATATGTAAGCACGTGTGAATGGAGGGAATATGCCTGATAGGTTAAATCCATCATATTTATAAAGCTGGGAGTGGGAGGAAACATGTTAATAAAATATTGAGCTTTAATATCTTCACTATCTCTTACTCTCTATCCTAAAATAATCTTTCAAGTGCTATGTTTCCTGTAATGTCTAAATAATCTCTTGTTTGCAAAATATTGTCATAGATCTTAAAGGTGATTTATCATTGTGTGCTTTTCATTTTGTCTTGTTTCTCATGCGGCACAACAGAAAAATTCACTGTAAGTGAACCTAAAATTATTTATTGTGCTGTTTTTGCCTGTGATTCCCAGTGTGTTTTTCTGTGTGAAGTGTTGGGAGTTTTTTTTTTTTGA
Organism: Pterocles gutturalis; assembly: GCF_000699245.1. Classification (NCBI taxonomy): domain Eukaryota; kingdom Metazoa; phylum Chordata; class Aves; order Pterocliformes; family Pteroclidae; genus Pterocles; species Pterocles gutturalis. Next base: position 19,740 of record NW_010143860.1, on the reverse strand, counting down.
GTTGCATGTGAAGAAACAGGAGATTTTGCTACATTTGGTTTTGTTTGATATTGTGCTGTATCTGTTTAATCGTTATGGCATACCTAATTTTTTTGCTATGTCAACTTAACAATATATTCATGGCCGTAGTAAAATTTCTGCAAAAATGTTCTGCGAGCTTCATAGTAATGCCTGACAGCATCATTGTAGGTAAGGTCTGTTTGTGTCTCTGATTTAGTTTTTATGAGAGTGTTTGACTCTTTTATTTTAGTGCATTTTGAGCTGACGTGCGGTATTTGTAGTCTCCGAAGCTTGTGAAATGTGCTTTAGATTTATTTGTGTATTTTTTAGCTGATGAAATCTTGGACACCAAAACTACTTTTGAAGTTCACTTTTTCAACTAATGACACCTGAGAATATTCTTTTAATCAGGTCTGCCTTAGGTTTTTCAAGCTTTGGCACCTAGTAGTTCTGGAAATTCACATATGGTTCACTGATTTTGATATTTAAATAAGAAAATGAAAGGTAATTGTCTTATCTTAAAACTTTATTTTTAAACCGTTCTTTAGCTTCCAGCATTGGAAGGTTTGTAACCTGTGATAAACCTTGTTCTGTTTAAACAAAAATCTGATGTTTCTTTCTTCTTGACCAATTCTTCCTACTTCAGTTTTTTTCTAGTCAAGGGTGTGTTTTGGTGTTTGCGTCTCTCTCAAATTCTCTGGGATTGTCCAGATGTTATCAGATGCTTCCATGGCCGCAGACAGCAGGCAAACCTTTGTCAAGTTACAACATTGTTGTAACATGTCAGTTTTTCATGACATTATATTGGTGCTTCAGACCAGTTTTTCCTTCCAGACAAGTTGGGAACATGAACTTCCAAAGGAGAGAGCCCATGAGGTCTTTTGTCTCCTACATCTATACAAAGTGTTCACATAGGAGGGTGCGACAAAGGCTTATTTACAGAAAGAAGTCATCCTAGTGTAACTTGTTGGAAGTAGTACAGAAATTACGGACACACTTTCGCTTAACAATTATACACTTTGGTGAAGTGTGTCCTCTTTCCAGTCATGTAAAATTATTGGGAAATTTTGATACTAAAAAATGCCTCTACAGACTACTAGTTTTGATTCTGCATAAATACCCAGTGACAGCACTCATGGAGGTGGGCTCACTAAATTGAAAGTTCTTAAAAACAAAACAAACCCACCACTTTGTACAAGTGTTATGGAAGAGATCGTGGTTCAAACACATTTTCTTTGCTTTCTGTGAGCAACCTAGAACTCTAGTGTCATTTGCAGTGAGGATGAAATGAGTTCTACTTCACCATGATGTGTGATGAACCGTAAAGATGGGATGTTATAATTTTTTGGGGGAAAAGGGTGATTCTTTCTCTAGGCACAGAAGCAAATGCAGATTGGGATATCCCTGGTCAGCAGATAAATTTGCTGCATAGCTGAAGGTGGCTAAATCCTTCATTGAATTTGGAGAGGAGGTCTGTAGGGCTCCTTATGGATCCAGAAGGATGGAGAACTGCCTCTGTCCTGTTTATGGGACAATTTTTGGTTTGGGTTTTGGTGGTTGGTTTGTTTGTTTGTTTTGGTTGGCTTTGGGTTTTTTTGTTGTTGTTGTGGGTTTGGGATTTTTTGGGGTTTTTTGTTGGGGTTTTGGTTTGGTTTTTGTGGGTGTTTTTTTTTTTGTTGGTTGGTTTTTTTTGTGGTGTGTGGGGTTTTTTTTGTGGGTTTTTTTTTTTTTTTTTTTTTTTTTCGGACATTGTGGGGTAGAACCAGGGACTTTTAGCTCCAGACAGGACCCTCTGGTTTTTGGAATATCTTTGGCAATTTTGTGCCATTGGTGCCCTGAAAAGTAGTATGCCTCAGGCTGGTGCAGGACTGCTGGGTTCAGTGCATCCTGTCTGCCAGTCCCACAGTGGGTTAAAGCTAGCCTTATCAGATGCCTCTGTTGACAGCAGCAGCGTGGATGTATTTGGGGGATTTTTTTAAAAAAAGCTTAAAGCCCTAATGTCCTGTCCTGGTGGTGCTTGGGTGGGAGTTGAGATGGGTCCCATGCAGTGGGGTGGCTGCAGGTGGTGCTCAGCTGTTGGCTGGTGCTCTGCTGAAGAATCCTTACTGTTTAGGTATCAGTCTTTTATTTTTGATGCCTTAAGATAACATGTAACAGAGATACTTAATGAGTTGTTACTTTGAGTACAACACGTTTCATCCTTAGCCAGGAGAGTAAGCAGTAAAGTCAGCTGATGCTTGCCTCCAGTGTGATGTGCACTGTGCTGCTGTCAGTCCGAGTGCTGTCTGCTAAATCTGAGAATACTTCCATGCTGTGTATTTTAAGTTTCTGAGCATGGGCAGAAGCAGATAAAATGCTTTCTCTACCTCTGAACTGGCAGTTCTTTGCCGTTGCTTTTCTGCTTTGAGGACAGTCATTGAGCCTTAAGCAAAAGTGGGGGAAGCTGGCAAATGTTTTTTGCCACACAATGAAGAAATAGCGCTTCCACAAGTCTCTTTAATGGTTCTCTGTAGGATGTGAAAGAAAACAACTTGAAGTTAGGAGCTGTAATTTAAGTGCCGAAACCTTACCTATGCAATTCTTGAACAGTACCCCCTGTGCACGTACCTTAAAGGATCGGGAGCTGCTATACCTACTTTCTTCTGCAAAACCTGGTGTATAACATCATTTTTGTTGATACCTCACTATTTATGGTGTTGCTGATGATTCGGGGAAGGGTGAAAGAGGGGGTTGAATATTGCTTCCTCCTCCCCCAGTCAGTTTTCAAAGTAATTCACCAAGAATTTGAAAAAACAGTGATCTGAGTGAGTTTGAAAGTACTGTTTCTTTTTGATAATGCCTCTCAGACTGTAAATAAAAGCTGCTATTGTGCGATTGTATAAACAGTATGCTTTGAGATTTTGTGTTAGGAAACAAAAGAGAACAAAACCTTACATTGTTTTATCAGATAACTTTTTAAAAGAATTAGTGTCTGTGTTTGTTTCAACCTATTGTATATTCCATAGGTAAATCTTAGAAGTTTAGAATATCATGTATACATATGCTTAATTAATGTAAGTCTTCCTCCAGAAGGGATTATTCCATCAGAAAAGCACTGTAATAACAATGCAATTGGTTTATGCTTAGTCGCGTAGTAGAAGAATTAGCCACAAACTTCCTTTCTTAATTCTCCCAGAGAAAGTCTCCTGCCAATTGTGTTCTAGGTTCTTAACTTACATTTAGATGAAAAAACAATGAACTGTGTTTGCTGCTGGTTTGGATACAATGAGTGTTTTGTGTTTAATTTTTAAGAGATTGCTTTGAGCTGATGTTGTCCTCACTTTTTTTCATGACAGCTGTAACTTTGCGAGGAGACAGTGGTAGAAGATCGGAGAGGAGAGCCAGGCGAGTTTCAGCATGTCTCTCAGATCATTCACTGGCTAGTGACAGTGGCGTGTTTGAAGCTTTAAGCAAAAGGTCAGGTGTATAAATGCGTAGTAAGCTGGAAATATTCCTGTTCTACCACACGGTCTGAAAGAATTTGTTGTAAATTTCTGAATACACTTTCAAAATGTCTAATTCTTAGTAATGTAAGAATATTAGGTTGCATGTTTTAAAGGAAAGAAGCTTTTTGCATCTAGTTCCACTGTCATCATCACAAAGGGCCAAGTCCCTTTTGCTTTTTTGTCTCTAGCATTTTAACATCATATACTGATCGCTTGAATGATCATTTTCTCAGCTTACTAGTCTTAAATCAGTAATTTTATTTTAACCATCTATAAAAAAATAAAATTATACGGTGTGCCTTACAATTCTGATTAGCATGTGATAAAAGCATAACTACAAGGAAGAAATGTATGAACTGCTGAAAATTTAGAAATGTGTAGGTTGATCAAGTGATTGAAGGATGGCTAAAGACGTGTTACTCTATACAATTGTTTTAACACAATAGCAGTAATTGGGAAGAAGATAAGATTTTGAGGATGCAAAAGAGAAATGGAAGATAGATTAAATATTAAACTGCCCTAAATGTCTTGGAAGAGGTATACTAAAAAGCATTTTTAAAAATTGTGAATTACTACTTCTGTTCTCTGTGTTTTTAAATAGATGTCTCAATCCTTTCTGTATTAACCAGTCTCTCCTGTATTACCAAACAGTTCTTTATATCCATAAATCGTAAAATCAGTGTTCGTTTCATTATGTTTTAACAGCTGAGGGTCAGTGTGTAGTTTACAGTACTTTCTGTTCTTGCAGGAATGAAGATCTGGAAGAGCCTGTTTATGGTGATGCTGCCAGCAGTGAAGAACCGCAAATACATGTTGGTTTTCTGTGAGTAGCCTACCTCCTCTTTCTCCCTGTCAACTCAGGAGGAATTGCTCACTAAGTTTTTAACTTTTTAATAAACTTAACTGCAGTGGGTGGTTTTAAGAAGTTTCTGAATTGAAAGCCAAAGTTTAGTGGATGTGCAGATTAGTCATCATGTGCCACTTTCTGATGGGGATGTTCCTTAACCACAGTTTATTCAGTGTCTTTTCAATGCTGGCAGGTAAAAGGCCCTTTGTTACTACTTTCAGTAGCGTTTTCATTGTCTGGGCCATTAGTCAGTGTGTGGATATAGGGATACATATCTCTGTGCAAGATCTGACTTTTCATGCCAGATAAAGGAGGATTACCTTAGCAAAGTCATTGGTGAAGGGACACAAGCACAGCTCCAAAATACAGCTTTGAAATCCTGTGCTTAGGGCATGCTATCTTTGTTAGTGGGAGTAGCATGGGGAAGCGCACATTATAACAGTACAAGGCAGGATGTCATATTGTAGCCCTCCAGAATCGTCTCTTCCCATTGGAAAACTAGTTCCCAAGGTTGAGGTCTTCATATCTCAACCAGGTTTGTTAGTGCCATTTCAGAATTCATATTGATGTGAAAGACTAGATTTTTTTAATTTATTTTCGTTAACCCATGAAAATAATACAGTCTGATTTGTCTAATGTAACTGATGTGTTACGCATGCATGCATGCACATATGCATGTGGTGTAGCTGTTTAAACCATGGCATGTATTTTATAAAACTGGTTCACTAGCAAGAGTCGCAGTAGGGAATATTATTCTTTTCAAGTTGAAAAATGCTTAGTTCTCTTAGTTCTGATAACTTTGTTACTGTAGCTAATATTGTCAGTAATGTTCTGTTATCACCGTGTGATATCTGTAATTGCTTTTGATTCAAACTGATTTAAGAGATTTAACAGCAAAAGGGATTTGTTGAACAGCAAAAGGTGCTTTTACTTTCTTAAAATCTTCCTAGTCTTTCATCTCTGTCTCATAGGCAAAGTATTGATGCTTGGTGTATAACACAGAAAATTTATTTTTCAGGCGTGACAGTGGAAGCGAATGTCTGCTAGTACATGTATTACAGCTGAAGAACTTTACTAGTCTAGTTGTTAAAGAAAACTGCAAAATGTAAGCTTCAATTTTACCCAAAGTTTATTTGTTGCTTGTTTTGTGCCACAGTCACAAATCTATAAATTAATTTGCTTTCATGCAAAATTAAGCCATTTCTGGAGAAGATGGTATGTCTTAGTTTACATGAGGAAAGGGTTAATTTTATGGGCAAAGTGTCCTTTTATTAAAACTTCTGTCATAATGGTGAGCATAGTCTCTAGTGATCCATGTTCTTATGTGTTTATTATGCTCAGGAATGTTTGTTCAAAAACATCAAAGTCATCCTTCCATCACGCCGTGCCTTCTGTCCAAAAAGCTGTCTATGTTATTTGCAGTATTCCAGAAATACAGTTTCCTATACGACTTCTCTACATCTTTGTCAGTGATGTATCCTAGAATAAGCTCAGTGTAAATTTTCTCAGATGTAGTCACATCTATGTTAACTAGTAAGAGAGATACCTTGCTCTTTATCGTAAAAAAAAAAAAAAAAAATCCGAAACACCCAATAACCAAACCAAAATAACAGACCAAACAAACACACAAACAACAATAGAAAAACCCAACCAGGACATCTGGTCTGTAGACTTTTGTGGCCATTAGAGGTCTGCTTGAATATCTGTGAATCACCTTCCAAAGATAATTTTAACAAAAATACAAGGTGGGAATCAGTACAAGCAATTGAATTTTTTAACCTCTGGCGACCTGTGCTACTTTTTGAAATGCCATATTGCATTATATAGAATGTTGCTTGTTTTTTTTTCTAATAAATGTTTCTTAAATAATGGTAATGTTGCCATAAAACACAGTCTTATCTACTGATGTGTATCTTAATGTATTTTAAAGAAATTTGACCTGTGAAAATTGTTGATCTTTATCTCTGGGAGAGGTTGTTTGCAAACTGTGGAAAATGGAGGTGTGATAACATTGTTGTATTGTAAACTAAGTCATTCTGTGGGAGTTATTAAATTCACATAGATCTCACTGAATGAGTTGATCTTTTTTGAGAAAGCTTGATCTTGCTAACCCTGCAAACCTTTAGTGGAAATTCTTCATATAGGTCATTTTATCGGTGTTGGTCTTTTACTTTGTTTTCAATCTGAGTGCAAGGGCACACTATAGGGAAAAAATGGGAGCATTGAGTAGTACTCAACCATGTTGCCTTGTGACTAGAAAAATAAATAAGCGTCATCTGAAGAAAGTAGAGTTGCTAAGGAAGTAAAAGACACCAGATGGTTTGTTGGACATTGTCATGAAGGTAATCGGGCATCTAAGAGACTCTCAGAAAGGCAGTTCTGTTCCTCATCCTTCTCCGTTAACTACTTGGGCTGGAATCAAGAAATTGGATGGCTGAGAGGTAAATCAATTGGTTTGACTCGTCAAAAAATAAGTTTAACCAAAACCAGAAAAAGCTTTTAGCCAGTTTAATGAACTCCTGAATCAGTTGCCAGGGGCAGCACGGAGGAGGTTACCTGCAGCAGCCAGGGAGCAGAGGAGCTGGATCACTCCCTTTTTAGAGCATGCAAAGCTCTTTAGCTAACTGATGCTCTGCACTCTAGCACTGCAGTTCCATCATAGTGAGCTTTTTGAATTGTCCTCTACCTGTTTATTTGCCTGTTAGTGACAACCACTCTGGTGGTGGCATAAGAGTTCATGCAGCTGTGTAGCCAGCTTGAGTGTGCCTCTGAGCTGGATTATTTTTTTAAATCCTTGAGCCTTTTTTTCCTGCTAGGGTAGCTTTTTAACCCAGATGAGTTTTCTGGTCTGGTTCACAATACAGCTGTATGAAGCTGTTTGCTGGCACAAGTGAAGGTATGGCAAAAAATTGGATATTTCAGGGGCTAGAGAAGCAGTCAGGACAGGGAAAACACAGAAACTCTTCTCTAAGTAGATCTGCTCCCTTCTGTCTGATAAAATGGTAAATTTTGATTTTGGCTTGGAGTCTCAAATGAGATGGTACCAGATATTTAAATTTGTTTTTTAAGATGGCAGATGGATACAACGATTGTAGGCTTCTTTTGCCATCCCCTTGTACTGAATTTCTTAGGGGTGGGGGGAAGGTATGCTTAGTGGGTGGAAGGAAGAAATGGTTCAGTGACACTTAGGAGGCAATTCAGTTGCCTAAACATAGGCATGTATTTCCATTTGAAATGTCACAGCATAACACCTGGCCTCCAGCTGCTGCTGCTCAGGAAGGCTGTAGCTCTCCCATAGATCTTATGTCATATTTGCTAGCCCCATGCAGATGCCTTGGATACCTCAAGGCATCTCAAGTGCCACTCGGTGCCTCTGCTTAGGCACCAAGTTAAAAAAAAAAAAGTTAGCATTTCCAAATCAGATTTGCAGTTCTTCTGTGTTAAGAATACTAAGTAAATTCCTGTCATGAGGAGATCCATAGTAGATTCTTCATGCAATAGTACACTGATGTTTTTGCTTAGCTTGGTTTTGAGAAAAGCAAAATAGCTTTATTTGTCTGAATTGTGCTACTTGTCTATTTTGCTGTTCCCAGTCATGTGAGAGTTTATTTGCCACCACTGGAGTCAGGAACACCAACCACTTACTGCTCTAGAGCTTTGGAATTCCAAACACCATTAATATTTAATGAAGTTTTCCGAATCCCCATGCATTCAAGTGTTCTGAAATTAAAATCACTGCAGCTGTATGTCTGTTCAGTTGACCAGCAGCAACAAGAAGAACTCTTGGTAAGTGGTCCTTTTTCTTAAAAGCCCTATAATATCGGAAACTAAAGTTACTTGTGGAATAAATTTTAAGATTGAAAAGAAAAAATGAAGACTTTATTTTTCCATAAGAAGTGCTGATAATGTGTCCGTTCACATACCTAAGTATGGTTCTGTTAATTAAAAAAGGTGGGATTCTTAAAAATTTGAAATATGTGCATTCTAGGAAGTGAACCCAAGGTCTTGTCTGCAGTAAGGAGTTTTGTCATTTTTGCACTAGACCTGATGAAAGAGAAAGCACCTCAAGAATGGGCTGGATATATAGGTGTAAAATGCTTTATACTGGTATAGCTATTTAGTTTCCTAGAGGAACAGCCTATTTCAGCAGTGTAAAGCATCTTTATATTAACACAAGTTCATCTAAGTTTAGGGTGCTTTTATTTTAACTGCTATTACTGAATTTGCAAAAAAATAATGTGTCTTCAGGTTATGTTGGTAGGAATTATTTTTTTTTGTAGTCTTAGTGTAGTTTTGTCAGAAATATCTGTGTCTACAGTAGTTCATAACATACTTTAGGGTAAGTTAATAATGTCACTCAAAAAGAGAGAAACAATTCCATGGCTTCTTAATGTATGTGCACTGGAGTATGTATTTAAACATTATAACCATTGCCCTTTTTTGCTGTAGATTGAAAATAAGCATTTGCTCAAATTGAGCAATCATTTGCTACCTCTTAACTGCTGTGATAGCCTCTACAGTTGTCTTTCAAAATCTCTTCCACTGAGATTAGTTTTTTCCATCTATTTAATCATCCATATAGTCTGAAGTTCTTGATGACTTCTTTCTTTTAAATAAGATTATGCCAGTTGAATGCTTTCCTAAAGCCAGACTGGAGTTTATCCTAAGTTATACATATGTTTGTATATAACAGGGAATGAAAAAAAAACATATTCTAGCAAAAATTTCTAAACTTCACTTACATAGAGAAGTAAATCTACTAAACTTGTGAGATGGTCCTTCTGTCTATTCCTGCAACCTTTTAATCATATGCCGTGCCTTGCTGAAAGATCTTTTTCTGTTTTCATACAGCTTTCTGAAAGTGTGCTTCCTTAAGTTGGCTTGTTTCTTCCCTGGTGGCCTCATCAATGTTGAGATAAGGGAGTTGTTGTTTTCCGTGATTAGCATATATAGCTCACATTAAAACATCAAAGAAGTGCAATTGCCTTTCTTGCAAGCACATGACATTGCCGTTTAACTTGTAGATTCTGATCTTTTACAGCCCTGACCAACCAGTTATTCCCTGTGTTTTAATTTATTTGAATTCTTCTTCTCAAGCTTAACATTTTTCTTTTGCATGTCATGATTTTATTTCAGAACATGTGTCCTATTTTTTAACATCATTCTAAATTCTGATCCTTTTCTCATAAATTTTACAATTCCTCTCTTTGACATCACTGAGAGTTTCATAAATGCTTTTATTATTCTGTCATCCAAGCTGTTATCAAATGCGTCAGAGTAGGCACAAGACAAGACTGCTAGCAGACCCACTTTGGTTTCTTCATCCTTTGGAGGAAGCACCAAATCTTGAGGTGGAGGTGAAATATTCATTAGTACTTTCATTACTGATAATTGTTAATTGGGTTTGGTGGTGATTTTCTACCCAATGAGTCATTCACTTTGTAGGAGCAGCTTCTTTGGCATGCCTTCTTAGCCACTTAATAAATGCAGTGTGCAGGGCAGCGTCAGACATCTTAAGAGTCAGCATATGTTTTTTCCGATATTGGTGACAGGAAAATAGCTTTCCCTTCCACCCCTACAACCAAACCCAGCGTGTCTTAAGCATTTTCCAACTCTGATGCAGAAATGTGAGTATTTGACACGTTTCTTTCTTAACACTGTGTGTCAGAACAAGTGGACAATTAGAAGACATCTCTGTTTTATATATAAAAGGCATCTCTGTTTGTAGCATCAAATATACTGACATAAAATGATGTCCGCAGTATCATGTTGTATCCTGATAGGGCATTCTTTTTTAGGCTCAAAAACTTTTCTCCATTGTCCTTTATACACCTGTTTAAACAGAGCCTGAGGGAACATTCGTCTTAGAAAAACAATAGAAGGGTTATTTTTTAAATTATTATTTTCTAATTAACTGTTTCTTTACCTGCTTAAAGTTGAATGCAGTTCTGTAGACATTTCCTGCTGCCTTTACAATTAGAATCATTGCATCCAGGTATTTGTTTGTGAGAGATGAGAACAGTTTTTACATTATTTTTCCAGTAATTAAAACAGTTTTAGCATCTGGTCCAGTAACATGGAAATGAAGTAATTAGCAGTACTTAAAGGCTAGCTAATATCAAATCATTGCTAGGTCCAGCTAGTGAACTTTAAAAGAAAAAAATTTAAAAAGCATGGATTTGCTCACAGCTCTTTTTCATTTAAGTGAGCACCACTCAGGAATTTTTTACATGAGCACTGTCTTATGGAGTGGGGCTACTTTAAAGCTGGGAATAGTTTTGGTGGGAGGCTTCCATTAAACCTGTTTTTTGCGTGAGTCTGGGAGATGTAAAGATGGCTTGGAAAGCGGAAAAATGGCTTTATGGCCCATTTGACTGACTTATGATATAAATAAACAGAACAAAATAGCTTTACATGACACTTTCTTTTCCCCTTTAGAAGGTGCCTCTGAGGACCAGAGAACGGAAGGGTATCTCAGATTATAGTTCTCTCAAAAGAAAACAGATTAAAGTAATATTAATTTACACAAATGTCGGAATCAGATATGTAACTGAGAGGTTTTTTTTAATAAAACATTAAGAGCTGTCAGCTGTAACAATCACCTACATCAGTCATAGAAATTTTATTTTTCAACTTAAAAAAACTGATTATCTGCACTGATCCTTTCTGGTCAAGCAAGAGGCAGGAAATTCAGTATCTTAGACATCATAACACAGTAAAACAAAACTGTCTCTTTATAACAGACGCTATTAGTATTTGATAAAGTGGATTTTGGACATTATAAGTAAAATGCTCTTTAAATGAGAATGTATCTATCCTGCAGTGTATGTTTGTCTTACTGTGGTTATTGCTTTTTGTTGTTTACAGGGCATTGCTCAGATAAACCTGACTGATGCAGAGAGTTCTGGTGAGATGCAGCTTCACTGGTATTCTGTTCAGATCTTCACTGGTTCAGACCCCCAGAGAACAAAGAATAAAAACCAGTGTGAAGAAAGTATTCCCTGGTCTTCTGGAAATGTAACTACAGTTAAAACCGTATGGCTCTGAAAAAGTGATTTGTTTACTTCATTTGATGTGCTGGGTGGTTGTTTGTGATCTTACCTCAGTTGCAGTTTGTTTTCAAGGTGCACAGAAAGTGATACCTTAATTTAGATCTTGTGGCAAGAGCTGGATTTTAAAACAATAATTAAAAGCTGGATCATGTCTGGACAGGTGTTTGAAATAGTACTCTGTGTATGTTTGTATGCACACTTCCAGTCTGACTAACTAAAACTTGTTAAAAATTTCTACCGCTGCACTTCAAGAGGTTGTTAACAAAGGTTGTAGAATTTCCATCTTTGGAGATACTTCAGTCCCTGTCTGGGCTCTGAGCAACCTGATGTGGCTATGAAGCTCTCCTTGCTTTGGGCAGGACATCGGACTAGGTGACTTCCAGAGATCTCACCTAACTTGCTGGATGATGCTCCACAGTGAGATAATAGTCTGCCTGGTTTCTGTGAGAAGTTGCATTCATGGAGCACCGTGTACTTTTGTTATCATTAAGATTCATGACAGATGTTTTGAGTTTGGGGGTGGGGGGGGGTGGTGTGGTTTGTTTGGTTTTTTTTTAAGGAACATACAATGGCTATGTTTTTATTGTGTTTTCTCTGATGATATGGATTAAATACAATGGCTTGTTCAAATTGTTTTATTTTAAGTCTAGTTTACCTTTCAGGATGCAGTGACAGCCCTGTTAGCTAGGACCACTGCCCAGCTGGAAGCAGTTGAGAGAGAGTTGGCAGAAGAGAGAGTGAAACTGGAGTACACAGAGGAGGAAATCCTAGAGATGGAAAGAAAGGAAGATCAAGCAGAAGCCGTATCAGAAAGGTGAAAATAGTACTTTAAATACCTCATCAAACAGTCAAGTGATATTTACACTATAGGTTTAGTCTGAAATACAGCAGGAGAAACAGCAGGTCCTTATTGTGAGATCTGCTCCCTGTTAATGTTACGAATATAAAATTCTGTTACTATGTGATGATGTGCAAACCAGAAAACCTCATTTAAATAATTGGCTGAGTTTAGAGGACTTGGAATTTGGGGAGTGAGAAAATATTATATCAAACAGAAACTTCGCTAGCGAGACAACTGTAATGGGTTTGCAACAGCACTATACTAAAAAAAAAAAATTATTATGGCACAGGAAAATATCAAAGATATTCATTGGAATACGTATGGAGTGAACATACAGCACAGCTCTTACTATTTCAGGGTTTTTTACAGTGCTGTTTCACCATTAATAATGCTTCTAGTTTGCTACCTCAGTTGCGTTTTTTCTTCTTTGTTTTCTTAGTACTGTTACAAAGACAAGAACATATGCTTTAAGAAAATTAGAAAAGGTGATTTTCTTTTTTTTTTTGGCATTAAGTGTATCTGCTTGTCAGTGCATCTGCAGAAATGCAAGCGGGATACGTTCTCCCTTATGAAAATCCTGTGTTTTTATTGGAGAAATAATAGTCTTAAAATTACAAACTGACCTGGATAACAGAATATATAAATGTGATGCATAATTGCATGAGTTTTTTTAATACCTACAAAATTCTTGTGATGTTCTGACTTTAGGAGTTGGCAAGCAGAATCTGTTGACAGTGGATGCAGTAATTGCACCCAGACTAGTCCTCCTTATCCAGAGCCATTTTGTGGGGATTCATTATCTGGACACATGTTTGCAACTCAAGCAGGCCAGTACGGTTCTGGAAAAATGCAGCCTCCACCACTAAAGGTAATGAACGAAGATGCTGCAGTATGGAAACTGCTATGCTGCCTGGCACACACAGAGTGTATGCCTACTGCTCCTTGAGTTTGAGTCCAAATTGATCTGGAGAGAAAAGAATCAGAAATGCCATTAGCAGCCTTGTATGAGCACTGCTTTCATGACAGTGGTGTGCCTTTTGAGTTGTTAAAAATGCGCTCTTCAGGGCTGGGGTTTTTTGTTTGCTTGCTGGTTATTTCTGGACAGAATTAGTTTTCTACATCAAAAGGCAAGCTATTTTTACTGTGGCCGTTACGTAATCTGTAAATATGGGCTCATGCCAATGCCTGTGTTGACCTGAAATTGTAACAGAAAAGATCGTGATCAAATTCCAGTGCTCTTAGAAATAAGAATTTTTGAAGGAATTCTGAAGAAAGTGTTTCAATGTTTTAAGACTTACATTGCTCTTTCAGTGTTACAATAAATATAGCTGGAATTTTCAGAACAATTGTGTTGAAACAGATGAATTTAAAATATTTTGTATTCAAGATATGAGACATTGGAAATAATCCTGAACAAGCTGAAATCAGCACACTTCCATTGCAGTAGAGGAATATAAGCCATTTGTGTTGCCTTTAGGGAAGAACGTCCCTCCTATTGAGGTGTGAGTTACCTTAAAGTTTGGAAGCTTTGCTAGAGTAGCATATGTTTTCTGTATTTCTGAATATTTTGGTGTTCTTGTGTCATTGTTTTAACAGTCTTTCAGTTCCCTTTTGTTGAGTTTCTTCTATTCATTTGACTTCCTTCAGTTTTAAGGTGGTTGCTTGCTTCGGAGTCACCTTGCTTATTGAAAGGTGACTCAGTTTTCTTCTGAGATCAGGTGGTAGCTTGCTTAATGCCCAGTTGCCAGTGCTGAATACGGTCTTTGTGCTCTGCAGCTATGGTTCGCTTTTTAACTGCAGCTCATAATTATTACTGTTCCAGGAAAGGCTTCTGAAAGGCAATCTTATAATTTTAAATGACCTAGTTTTAAAACTTTTTTAAAAATTAGGTGATTCATCATCTGTTCACAGTGGTTGTTAAACCTTGAACCTCGCTAGCAGGGCAAATTGTTTACTGTTGATATTGTTGAAATGTCTGATTGTTTTTGGTGAGAGAGAGAAAATAAGGAAAAAATAATTTTTTTTTTCCTTCATTGAAATTTTAGGTGGATAAGGAAACTAACACTGAGGATCTGTTTCCTGAAGAAGTTGCTATTCTTCCAAAAGAGAGAACTAGTCGCAGGCCACGGGGTTCTGCTTTTGTTCGCAGTAGCACTATTGTTCGTTCCCAGACCTTCTCGCCTGGAGCACGAAGTCAATATGTTTGCAGAGTGAGTAAAGTTTAAAAAGAAGGGGGGGAGTGGTCTTCACACAAGTATTTTTTTACAGTTTTGATAATTTCTTCTTAAGACTTTATTACATTTATAAGAAACATATACTACTCTCTAAAACTAATGAATACTCTTTCATTGAATTTAAACATGGCAGTGGGGAAGGGTCTTCTGATTCTTTTTAAGAGTTTAAAGCTGAATTTATTTCTTTTAAAATTTAAGAATCTGTGACAAATTAGATATTAAGCTCTTTTCCATGGCAACCTTAGATGTTAGGCTAGGGTGACTGATTTTACAGAGGTACAATGCTGTTAGCTTAGAAGCAGAGTTTAACTTTCAAGTACCTAAAAGTTTGGGAAAGGGGACTGAAGGCATAAGTTTAGGGTTATTGCATAAATATTTTTAGAACTCTGGTTGCTGTTATGAATGTCAGTCATAGGATGTCTGTTGCAGTGGGACCCAGGATTCCTGGCTGCACTGGTGGTGCAAGTAACTGAGGATCAGCACAACAGTTAGATGGAATATAGCTCATTGCTGTGTTCAGTGGCAAAAGTCTTATAAACAGTTGGCTCACAGTATTGCAGATCAGTACATGGGTATTGATTTTGCAATATTGCTGGAATGCACGTAGCGTTGATTGTACTCTTTCATAACCTTCTGAGAGCTTAAGTTTGAAAATGCAGTAACGATTTTTAAATTTCATGCTTTTTCCTAAACCAAGGATCTTCTGGGTTTTGTTCTCTTATTTACGTTGCACACAGTGTATCTGTGGACCATTTCAAGTTCTTCAGTTTGATTTTTGGATTCTGTATCTGTTTATGATACAGGGAATGTGAGTAAAATACCCTCGCGCACCAGAACAAAGATAGTGTGAAAAGGAAAAAATTGTTGAACACCCTTACTTAATCTGCATTTAATTAAAATCAGAGGGGGGGGAAAAGTAGGAGGCTGTATGGTTTTTCCCATGACAGTAAATGCTTTAGAAAAATATATTTCCATGTAACTCCCCTCTCCCTCTTTTTTAGGTTACGTTGTCTTCGATATTTAGTAGAATGCTTGGTGAAACTTAGTTGTAGAACACTGATGATTTTGAAGTTTTCTTGAATTCTTGTAACTATACAGTATGAACACTATTATATATAAATTTTTATAAATAACTAAAGCTCAAAAAAATTAGTTGATGAAAACAAGACAGTTTCAGTGCACTTTTAAAAATAAATCTCATAAGCAAAAGAAAAAAAATTAATCCAGAATTCTTAATGTAGACGACCTTGTAAGTCACCTATATTTTCAATATCTTTTCTAATCAGCTGTATCGCAGTGACAGTGACAGTTCAACTCTGCCAAGGAAGTCCCCTTTTGTCCGGAATACATTGGAGAGGCGTACTCTACGGTATAAGCAGGTATACCTAGAAAACTGGTTTTTACTTTTCACTAAGTTGCTAGAACACTGGTACTTCTGTACCTAAGCTTTAGATGTCCACAGGTACATTTTTATATTTTTAAGAAATGTATGAGGCTTCCGTAATATATTTGGGGAAGGGTGGTGGGTGTGTGTGTGCATGTTTTGGCTGTGGTTTGGGGTTTTTAAGCTAAAAGGCAGACATACAGAAGTGAAATATAGTTGTGAAGAATTACTGAGGAGAAAAAAAAAGAATGTGGCTGACAAAAATTAGTTTAACGGAGATTGAACTAATATTGGTTTAGGTATGGACTTTGTTAAATCTTTAAAATCTAGTTTATGATGCAGGGTGGAGGCCCAGAGAAGAGTATGTGAATGTGACAGTAAAACACCCAGCTCCTGTCCTATGCAGGCTAGTGAGCAGTAGTGTTGGAGGCCCAGGTATTTGGGAATGAATAGGTTAAGGTCTCCTTTTTTCCTGGTGCCACCCTGCACCCTGTGGAACAAGTGAGCAGAGATGGCAGGAAAGGTGTTAATGCCTTGTGTATACATGGCATATGGTTTAGCCTGGTCAGCAAAAATTAATTTATTGCTGGTGTAGGCAAGTAGACAACCATGCCTCCCATATCAGAATGTGTCTTAAAACCAATATTCAATAAAAGCCTTTAAGGGGAATCTTACTCAGTACAGTATTTTCTGACCTCATGACTCAGTTACGAGTTTTCATATTGCATCCCTTTTATTATCATTATAACATGACGTTTTAGTCTATAAACTTAAATTAGTTAAATATTTATAAGCCAAAAGGAGACCATAAAAGGAGGCACTAGAAAGCGTTAATTGAAAAAGTTTATGTGTGGTACAGAAAAGCCCTATGGCTAGTTAGCCTTTCACTGTGGAATATAAATAATCTCTCCAACACTTTGTATCAAGAAAAACTTTGTGTGTGAAGTACAGAAAATGTATGGTCTATTTAGCTAAAAATAGTCCAGTATACCATGTTGAGGGTAATATGTTGTGCGTTTTATTTGAATCCTAATAACTCAGCAGTCCTGCAGATCATCTTTGGCTGAGCTTATGGCAAGGACATCCTTAGACCTGGAGCTGGATCTCCAGGCATCCAGAACTAGACAGAGACAGCTGAATGAGGAGATATGTGTGTTAAGAGAGTTGAGACAGCGTCTGGAAGATGCTCAACTCAGAGGGCAAACAGATCTACCCCACTGGGTCCTTCGGGATGAGCGATTCCGAAACTTGTTGAAGGAAGCAGAGAGGCAGGTATGGTAACATGAGATAAGCACTAAACGTATTCAGAAACTTCTGGTTTCAAAATTTCTTGATTGTGACAAGATGTCTAAAGAGCTGTTTTTACAGAACTTCAAACAATGGATGTTGCTTCTATATTCTTGAAGTTAGCACAATAAAAATGATTGCATTGGTTATTACCAAACTGTGTCTTTATTTGAAGATGATTGCTGGAGAATTCGCCAATGGCACTTTTTGTTTTGATTTGGGGTTTTTTTGTTTTGTTTTGGGGTTTTTTGTTTTAGATATTCATTATTGGAACTTTAATAATTTCCTTACTTCTGATCTTTGAAAGAAATTTTGCTGATTTGATATTTCATTTCTTACAAGTATTTGGAATGCTCCCTAAGTATATGATTTTTTTCCTTTCTTGGGGAAAGAAATTATAGGGAAAAAATGCACAACAAACGAAATTGCCGTTGGATTATCTGAGGCAGAGAGCAAGTCTAAATTTATTTTAAGGTCTTGCTTGACAGACCTACGTGCAGTTAATTTCATTAATTTAATACGTATGTCTGAAGAGCACTAAGAAATAAAACAGTACTGTAATTCTTTTGAATTTGTAGTTCTTAGATCATCATCTATTTGAGACAAGGTACTTGTGTGCTTTTACTGTGACGAGTGGAAAAAAATCCATTATTTTAACCTCGGTATTATTCTTGTGTTTTATTTATTCACATGGCCATTTTAAGCTTTATATTCTTGTTTTCAGACCAGACAGACCAAATTTGAATATCACCAAGAGCAAGCAGCTGAAAAGATGCTAAAGAAAGCATCAAAAGAAATATACCAGTTGCGTGGGCAAAATCAGAAGGAGCCTATTCAGGTGCAGACTTTTAGGTAAGTGGTAGCATGTTCTGAAATAGCAGAGCAACAGTGCACTAGAGAGGTTAAAGCACTCTGAAGCATTTCGCTTAAATTCTGTGTGTCTTCTATACAGCCAGTAATTTTTAACTGTGTATTGATTGGGACACATAGGTTTCCTTTGAGTTTCTTGTAGTGCAAAGAAGCAAAGCAAAAGTAAAATTGCAGTATTACAGTTCTAAAACACATGAAATTAAAAAACAAGCAACAAACAAACAAACAAAAAAAAAACAAAAAACAAAGTCTTCAAGTGCAGGCATAACTTAGGTGGTTCTTTCACCTTAGCCTAGTCACTAGTAAGTTCAAATGATTTGTCAGTTCTTCAATGCAAGCCTGGTCATAAATAGTTTGTTTAACATAATATGTATACATTGCTAGTAACACTCCCTAAAAATTAATAATAATATTCCAGCTTTCTCTCAAGAAGCCTTTTCTTTGGATTTTTTTTTCCTATTTCATCTGTGTTCACATGGTATGCATTCTCTCTTAGCTTTATTTTTTTTCTGACAGCTTATTTTGTGTACAAGTGGCATTGATAAGCAGTGTGCATTTCACAGGAAGACTTTATTACCTCAGCATTAAAATTTTTATAATTTTTATTAGGTGAGAACAGTAAGAGTAAGATGATGTTAGTGCAGGATAGATGTGAAGAACAGCTACAATGTTACATTATACTATTTCATCCAGTGTTTAGATTTTTAGAACTTTTTTTGCAGGGAATACTTAAGTAAAATAGAAAAGCTGTCCTTTAATGTTTGTTTGGGGTTGTGTTTTTTTTGTTTGGTTTGGGTTTGGTTTTTTTTTTTTTTTTTGCTTGGTTTTTATTGAAAAGCCCTTTCTCAGAAGGGTGGATGGGGAAGTAAGAGGAATAGAAATTTTAGGATTGTTTTTACATCTTGTGTTTCTGGTAGTAAGAGAGAGGTTTTTATGCTTTGCCTACTGAGATATGAAAATTTATGGGAAACTGAATAAAATTAGATGTAGAAAATGAAGCAAAAGCTGTCTTCCTTCTTTAAATTTGCGCCCTTTTTATGCACATATCTATTTCTCATGACATCTACTTTACAGCATATACTGTTTGCTGAATAAAGAAACAAAAATATGACTCTGCCATCTTTTTTTTCCCCTTCTTTTGGAGGCATTATTGCAAAGTATATAAGAGTGAACTTTCTACAGATCACAAAAGGGGCTTATGCCGGGGTTGTCCTGTGAAACTTTTTTACAGTCAACTATGACTGATGTTCAATGAGTTGTATAAAGCTTATACCTAGATTTTCAAAAATAGTAATTGCGTTCAGCAGAATGTTGCCAAAAGTATAAAGTGAGGTTAAATAATTTTTATAAGTTTCTTATACTTGAATAAACCATCAGTTCAGTATGTAATAAATGCTAACCACTAACCAGAGTAATGAAACTATGTTCTTGGGGAAAAAAATATAGGCATATATTTGATTGACTTCTTTTTTAATCTTGTTTTGATCACAGAGAGAAGATAGCTTTTTTTACAAGACCAAGGATTAACATACCTCCTCTGCCAGCTGATGATGTATGACATGTTGCATTGTAAACATGAAGTATTTATCACTTTTATTTTAATGAAGTTATTAGATTAGCCAAGTTTCTTTAAAAAAATTGTGCAAAAGCTAATATACACATTTTGTAAAAAATAAAAAAAGTAAAAAAAGTAAAAGTAAACAAAAACATATATATAAATATATATACATATATATTTTA